>NC_060272.1:53715450-54015450 GCF_021613505.1 Equus quagga | reverse complement strand
TGCACTGAATCTGTAGATTGCTTTATGTAGTATGGACATTATAACTATGTTTATTCTTTCAATCCATGTGTGTGGAATATCCTTCCATTTCTTTATGTCCTTATTGATTTCTTTCCATACTGTCTTATAGTTTTCCTTGTACAGGTCTTTTACCTCCTTGGTTAACTTTATTCCTAGATATTTTATTCTTTTTGTTGAGATTGTAAATGGGATTGTATTCTTGAGTTCTTTTTCTGTTAGTTTGTTATTAGAATATAGAAATACAACTGATATTTGTTAAGTTAATTTTGTACTCTGCAACTTTCCTGTAGTTGTTGATTATTTTTAGTAGATTTCCAATGGATTCTTTAGGATTTTCTCTATGTAAAATCATGCCATCTGCAAATAGTGAGAGTTTCACTCCTTCATTGACTATTTGGATTCCTTTTATTTCTTTTTCTGTCTAATTACTCTGGACAAAACCTCCAGTACTATGTTGAATAAAAATGACAAGAGTGGGCACCCTTCTCTTGTTCCTATTCTCAGAGGCTGGCTTTTAGTTTTTCCCCATTGAATATGATGTTGGCTGTGGGTTTGTCATATATAGCCTTCATTATGTTGAGGTACTTTACTTATATACCCATTTTATTGAAAGTTTTTATCATAAATGGATGTTAGATCTTGTCAAATGCTTTCTTTGCATCTATTGTGACGATCATATGTTAATGTGATGTTTCACATAGATTTCGTTAATATGGTGTTTCACATCGATTGATTTGTGGATGTCGAACCATCCCTGCATCCCTTGTATAAATCCCACTTATTCATGGAGTATGATCCTTTTAATGTATTACTGTATTTAGTTTGCCAATATTTTGTTGAGGATTTTTGCATCTATGTTCATCAGTGATAGCAGCCTGTAATTTTCCTTCATGTTGTCCTTGTCTGACTTTGGGATCAGAGTGATGTTGGGCTCATAAAATGTGTTAGGAAGTGTTCTGTTTTTTTTCAACTTTTTGGAATAGTTTGAGAAGGATTAGGTATTAAATCTTCTTTGAATGTCTGGTAGAATTCTCCAGAGAAGCCGTCTAGTCCTGGACTTTTATTTTTTAGTAGGTTTTTGATTACTGTTTCAATCTCTTTACTTGTGATTTGTCTATACAGAGTCTCTGTTTCTTCTTGATTCTGCTTTGGGAGGTTGTATGAGTCTAAGAATTTATCCATTTCTTCTAGATTGTCCAATTTGTGGCGAATTGTTTTTCATGGTATTCTCTTATAATCCTTTGTATTTCTGTGCTACCCATTGTAATTTTGCCTCTTTCATTTCTAATTTTATTTATTTGAGCCTTCTTTCTTTTTTTCTTAGTGAATCTGGCTCAGGGCTTGTCAATTTTGTTATCTGCTCAAAGAACCAGCTCTTAGTTTCATTGATCCTTTCTACTGTTTTTTTTTTTTTTTTGGTTTTGATTTCATTTATTTCTACTCTAGTTTTTATTATTTCCCTCCTTCTGCTGACTTTGGGCTTTGTTTGTTCTTTTTCTAATTCTGTTAGGTGTAGTTTAAGACTGCTTATTTGAGATTTTTCTTGTTTGTTAAAGTGGGCCTGTGTTGTTATGAATTTCCCTCTTAGAACTACTTTTGCTGCATCCCATATGAGTTGGTCTGGTGTATTTTCATTTTCATTTGTCTCCAGGTATTTTCTCATTTCTCCTTCAGTTTCTTCAATGATTCATTGGTTATTCAGTAGCACATTGTTTAATCTCCACGAGTTTGTAAGTTTCCCAGCTCTTTTCTTATATTTCATTTCTAGTTTCATAGTATTATGGTTGGAAAAGATGCTTGATATGATTTCAATCTTCCTAAATTTATTGAGGCTTGTCTTGTTTCCCACCATATGGTCTGTCCTTAAGAATTTTCCATGTTCACTTGAGAAGAAGGTGTATTCTGCTGTTTTTGGATGGAGTGCTCTCTATATATCTGTTAAGTCCATCTGGTCTAGTTTTTCATTTAATTCCACTTTTTTCTTGTTGACTTTCTGTCTGGATGATCCATCCATTGATGTAAGTGGGGTGTTAAGGTCCTCTACTATTATTGTGGTGGTGTTAATATCTCCTTTTAAGTTTGTTGGTAGTTACTTTAGGTACTTTGGTGCTCCTGTGTTTGGTGCATATATATTTATAAGTGTTATGTCTTCTTGGTGAAGTGTCCCCTTTATCATTATATACTGCCCATCTTTGTCCCATACTACCATTTTTATCTTCAGGTCAACTTTGTCCGATATATGTATGGCAACACGTGCTTTCTTTTGTTTGCCATTAGCTTGGAGTATTGTCTTCCACCCCTTCACTCTGAGCCTGTGTTTGTCTTTAGAGCTGAGATGTGTTTCCTGGGGGCAGCATATTGTTGAGTCTTGTTTATTAATCCATCCAGCCACTCTGTGTCTCTTGATTGGTGAATTAAATACATTTACTTTTAGAGTGATTGCTCATATATGAGTACTTAATGCTGCCATTTTATCATTCATTTTCCAGTTGTTCTGTATTTCCCTTGTTTCTCATCCATGTATTTTGGACTACCAATTCAGTTTGGTAGTTCTCTATGAAGGTTTTCTCCATTGTCTCCTTATTTATCATTTGTCTCTCTGTTCTGATTATTTGTTTAGTGGTTGCCAGGGGGTTTGTATAAAAATCTCATAGATGACATAGGCCATTTTCTGATAGCCTCTTATTTCCTTAGTCTAAGCCAATTCCATCCCTTTCTCTTCCCCTTCTAAGTTATTGTTGTCACAACTTATTTCATCTTGTGTTGTGAGTTTGTGATTAAAATGATGAGATTATAGTTATTTTTTATGTTTTCCTTCCCTTTATCTTTAATGTTATAATTGTTTACTAACCTGTTCTGATAGAGAGCTGCAATTTTCTGACTTTGTCTGCCTGTTTATCTCTTTGCTCAAGGCTCTGTAAACCCTTTCTTTTTCTTTTTCAGATATGAGGGCCTTCTTGATCATTTCTTTTGGGGAGGAGTGGTGGGTGTGGAGGCAATGAACTCCCTTAGCTTTTGTTTATCTGGGCAAGTTTTTGTTTCTCCATTGTATCTGAGGGATATTTTCACTGGATAGAGTATTTTTGGCTGAAAGTTTTTGTCTTGCAGAATTTTGAATACATTGTTCCACTCTCTCCTAGCCTGTAAGGTTTCTGCTGAGAGATCCACTGAATACCTGATAGGGGTTCCTTTGTAAGTTGTTTTCTTCTGTCTTGCAGCCCTTAATATTATTTCTTTGTCGTTGACTTTTGCAAGTTTTACTAACATATGCCATGTAGAAGGTCTTTTTATATTGATATAATTAGGAGTTCTATTAGTTTCTTTTACTTGTATTTCCAACTCCTTCCCCAGGTTTGGGAAGTTCTCAGCTATTATTTCTTTCAACAAGCTTTCTACTCCATTCTCCTTCTCTTCTCCCTCTTGAATACCTATAATACTTATGTTGCATTTCCTAATTGAGTCGGATATTTCTTGGAGAATTTCTTCATTTCCTTTTAGTCTTAGTTCTCTCTCTTCCATTTGAAGCATTTCTATATTTCTGTCCTCCATATTGCTAATTCCGTTCTCCATAATATCAGCTCTGTTATTCAGGGAGTCTAGATTTTTCTTTATCTCATCCATTGTGCTTTTCATCTCCAAGTTTTCTGATTGGTTCTTCTTTATAGTTTCAATCTCTTCTGTGAAGAATTCCCTCTGTTTATTAGTTTTCTTCCTGATTTCATTGAACTGTCTATCTGAATTTTCTTGTAACTCATTGAGTTTTTTTGTGATAGCTATTTTGAATTCTCTGTCATTTAAGTTGTAAATTTCTGTGCTTTCAGGATTGATTTCTGGGTGCTTCTCATTCTCCTTCTGGCCTGGAGTATTAATATGTTTCTTCATACTGTTTGATGGCATGGATTGGTGTCTTCTCATAGTGGTAGTATCTGATTGCAGATTCCACCTGCTGCCACTGGGGTGGGGTCAGGTTCTGTGTATTCAGAGCCTGCTGTGATTCCTTGTGCCTGTGCCTGTCCTTTGGAATCTTTGCTGAAAGGGCCCATCTGCAATTGCTGGCTCACTTGCTTACATCTGCTCCTTTTATAATGTTTGTGCATGTGCTGTGGCCAACAGGCTGAGCTGGAGCACTGAGTGGAGTGGGAGATGCACTTTCTTTCGTGTGCACAATCCCAGGGGCGTTCTTGCTCTGCCCTCGCTATCTGCTCTCCTGGGTTGCTGTCTTGATGAAAACACCCTCACAATAGTATAGCCTCCTCTGTGTAGAGCTTTCCCACGAGTTTTGAGGGAACTTGGACAGTGAAGGCATTGCCACAGATAGCTGTCCCTCCCCCCCCTCTTTTCTCAGAGCTGTGCAAGGTCCGGTAACCTGGGTTGCTGTTGGGGAGGGAGAGAAGATCCCCTTACCTCCTTCCACTTCCTCCTAGCGGTCCAGCACCTTCACCTTCAGACATATTGCTGCGTGGGTCTCTCAGACTTCTTTTGTGTTGTGTGAATGTCCTCTGTTGGTTTATGAATGTTCTTTTCATTGTATCCTAGGGGGAAGAGTCTAAGTGAAGAGCTCACTCTACCATGATGCTGATGTTACTCACCTCTACCTACCTTTATATACTGAAAACTTATTTTTCCTGAGTCTATATACCAGAGTTGGAGGATGATCATTAATAGTCTAGTATTCAGCCCTTCATATTGAAACCCAGGAAGTCCAGTTCTCATCTCACTTGAAAAATGATGACTATATAGCCAAGAGTACTTCACAAACTTTATAAGTAGTTAAACCCTGATTCAGTCAGTATGTTTTTTTCAGGACTTCTGCCATCACCACAATGGCCTTAGACACAGAGTCTGCTGGCATCTCAGGAGCAGCAGATTACATGGCAAAGCTGGGGCTTGAGGAATAATTTTGCTGAAAAGCAGGCTTTCAAAAGGAAGGCCCCTAGAGGTCAAGCTTTGATGTTTAAGCATCTTTGAAATATCCCAGATGGTATTGATGCCTTAGGGGTTTAGTGGGTGGGACACAGTAGGAGTTTCTTGGCAAAGGCAGTGCTTACCATTGAGCAGATAATAGAGTCAGGGTTTCAGAAGAGTTGTCTAGGTTGAAATGTTCAACTTAGGGTCTAGCCAGTAACCAGAGAGACAGAGAGCATATTCTAACTTCTGGGGGTTGAGGAGAGCTATGCTGGGTGAGGGGTGAGGTATAACAGAGGTTTGCTTATGCTTTATGATAAATGAAAAAGAGGCTATGAAAGCGCTTTGAAATTGCTCTAGAGTGCTATGCAAACATTGGTGTGAAATCTGGTGTGTTACCTCTAGTCTATTTCCAGTCCCAAAGAAGGGAACAATACAGTAGGGCAAAGAGCTAGG
Source organism: Equus quagga (assembly GCF_021613505.1). Classification (NCBI taxonomy): domain Eukaryota; kingdom Metazoa; phylum Chordata; class Mammalia; order Perissodactyla; family Equidae; genus Equus; species Equus quagga. The sequence continues at coordinate 54,010,068 of NC_060272.1, read as the reverse complement.
CAGTGGGGTGGAGCGAAGAGCAGCTACTGCTCTACAGGTATGTGGCTGGACCCCAGCATCTGGTGAGGATGAGAGATGTTGCTGATTTTCAGGCTTGCCTAGAGTTGCTCAGGAGCCACGGGTAGAGCCTGTGGGTTAAAGATCCTCAGGAGGAGCAAGGTGTGGGGTATCACAAACATGTCTCTGTTGGTGCTGTCACAAAATCCCCCTATCTTCAGCAGATCACGGTGTCTTGCCTTCTTTTACCCCATCCTGTCCCCCTCTGCTGTCGAGAAAGAGAAAAATTGACAAAAGGAGATTGTGTTCAGTATAAATTTGCTACATTTAGCTGGCTTTTTTCACATCAGAAGGATTTTCTCTTCCTTCATTATAAACCTGTAAGTCCGTTAGTGTCATATAATAATACCAATATTGAAGGAACTTTTAAATTTTGTAAGTAAATTCTGCTACCTATGTCCATTAACTTATCTAGTGAAAAGGTCTGACTCTCTCAGGCTGTCATTTGATGTCCTCAGGTGTGTAATCCCATTCTACTTGCAGCCTCGTGTCTCACTCCTCCCTTCAAACTCTTGTCCTCCAGTAAGTTAAATAGTCTCTGTTCTTATCACTGTTATACTCCAGCCTTTGTTCTTTCCAGCATGCTTTTTTCTTTCCCTGTCTTTGCCTATTGAAATCCTTCCAACCCCAGAATGGCATTGTGGTACATGGAAAAGCAGAAAGCTGGAAATCCAGAGACCTACCTTCTTGTCCAGATTTTTCAACTCTGTGTGATATTGAAGAGATTGCTATTCCTCCTCAAAGGGCTTTTTCTTTTTTTGTCTCTTTTCCTTTTTTTATTTTTCCTTATCTACAAAATGATAGGATTGGAATTGGTGTTTTCTAAGGTCCCTCTGGCAGTAATATTCTATATTATGCTTCTTTAATAAAGTCTTCCTAAACACTTCAGCCTGAAGGTTTGACCCCATTCTCTGAACTGTTATAGCAGGTCATTTATAGATTTCTTTTGGCTTCTGTGTGTTTACCTGCCATCTGTCTACTAAAGAGGGAGAGAGCCCCTTGAGGAAAAGAGCCCCTTGAGAAGAGCCTTCGTTATTTTTGCATCCTCCCTGTTGCCTTGCGTACAGCAGTCATTCAACAAATGTTGCTGAATGAATTAGTGGATTTTAGAAGACTACCTAGAATAAATTCCAACTGAGTAGTCAAAATGATTTAGAAGTGATAGGAACTTAAAATTTAGGCTTAGTTGGATTACTTTCAGGAGATTCTAAGACAAATTGACTGGATTTCTTATTCTGTAAAATTGCGACTGTTTAGTGAAGGAAAAAAGTAAATTAGAATCTCGGGAGTGCCCACTTAAAAGAGTAAATAGTTAAGTGGCCCATTCAACTGGATATGGTTATATACTGATAGGATCAGACACTGGCAGCGTTATCACTAGGACAGAATAATGACATACTAGTTACTTAAAAATTTATAATAATTAAGTGCTAATTAGTATTTAGCTAATTAAATGAGGTATAATTCTGTGCATGCTTACATTTATGAGGTCAGGGAGTAGAAACGACCACGGTGGCTGGTTGAAATCTAAATAGAACTTTTTGAGTACTTTAGGCTAACTTCAGTTCCTTTCAAACTTGTTTTCAAAAGCTAACATCTGTGTTAAGATCTGAGTGAGAGTCTGTGGTTAGACTCTTTTTTTTCCCCTCGCTTTATTGAGGTATAACTGACAAAATTGTAGTATATTTCATAGGTACAATGTGATGATTTGATATACATGTACATTGTGAAAGGATTTCCCCCACTGAGTTAATTAACACATCCCTCACCTCATATATTTACTTTTTTTTTTCTTGGTGAGGATATTTAAGGTCTCTCATCACAAATTTCAATTATACAATACAGTGCTATACTGTAGTTACTATCTTATACATTAGCTCCTCAGGCCTTATTCATCTTATAACTGAAAATTCATATCCTTTTACCAACCTCTCCCTATTTTCCCCATCCCCCAGCCTTTGGCAACCACTTTTCTACTCTGTCTCTATGAATTTGGCTTCTTTTTTTAAGATTCCACATATAAGTGATGCCATGCAGTATTTGTCTTTCTCTCTCTGGCTTATTTCATTTAGCATAGTGCCCTCCGGGTTCACTATGGTTGCATTCTTGACAGCTTCCATGCGGTAAGTTTGAGGGAGTGCAAAGCCACCTGTAATATTCGTTGGCAAATGCAAAGTAAGTACCCCACAAGAGATGTGCTTGGTCTAAGGGCTGGTATGGAGTTATGTGTTCTCTTTCCCTGTGCTTTCCTCAGAGCCCTGATCATCTAGGAGGTTTCTTTTTCAGGAATAGATACTGCTGCAATCATGGTAATGCAGGTCTTTCATGAAGAGCTTTGAAAATGTCCTGCTTCATTTATCAGTGGTATTTCAGTACCTCTCTTAATATTTTCTGCATTTTCTCACCTTCACCCTTATTTCCATATTGTGAAACAAAACAATCAGAAAAGAAAAAGGCAAGTGAAGGTGCAGCTGGTAGGTTGAGGACTGCTGACTCTCAACTCTCATGGAGTAGCATGTTTTCACTCAAGTGCAAAGTGACAGCCATCTGGGAAAATGCCTAGTCACATGATTTATTTTGAAACTAAGTAAGCCATTTGTAAAACTTGATCAGACTGCTTTCTCTTTCTCTTTCTGAAACATTACGTGATGACTACTTAAAAAAGAAGTCAATTAGAAGTGAAGCTTTGGGGATTAAATATTGACAGAGAAGCCAGCAGTGGGTTGGTATAATTATACAATAAATTGTAATGAATGCTCTTAATACAAATGGGTATAGATAGATACAGTCTACCCAGCCTTCTGTTTGCAAACTAGAAACTGGCTGGAGTCCAGGAAAGAAATTTTCCATAGTTGAAGTTGTAAATTTAGAGATGCTGTGAAAGATTGCTCAGTTACCAGTGGCAACTTTGACAATGAGGAAATTAAAGGAATAAGTGTTGATTTTGAGGTATCTCATGGTTTATCATCTTTATTAAGCCCAATCCTACCTTTTCGTTTCTTACAATACTATCTTTTCTAATAGTCTATGATATTACACAAGATTTCATAACTGTTGGGAAGCTAAAAACAGTTTCATAAAATCGCTTATTGTAGCGAAATAAAGTAGCCCATGTCTTATTTTGGCAAAACAAAATTGATTTTTTTTATGCTTTCGGTTTTCTATGTGGGGTTTGATGACACAGCTTATCGACTTTCCAGTAAGTGAAGCTGAATTGCTGCCTGTCAGCCAAAAGGGCTAGGGTGCCCTGAAATTACACTTTTGATGGTCCCTTAGATATACTGCTGCATATTGTAGAAGCACTTTAGTATGTACCACATGCATTATTTTCTACATACTATAATTATAACATTACATGTACCTTTCATACAATTAGGAGTTTCATTCTGGGTTTTTTTGCTTTTGTGTTTTTTTTTAAATCATAGCACAACTTTCTGTTTATTACAGTGTTACTGAGAGGGAAAAAAGAGAAATGCTTATTTGTTTTTGGCTAATGATGCTTTTTCTGTCCTAGGTGTACTCAAGAATAAGCTTCCTTCCTTTCCAAATCTTCTTTTCTTTTGATTTGTAGACCTATATTCTATTTGATATACAAATATTTATTGCAAAGATTTTAAGTTATAGGATCAGCCTATAGGTGCATAATTTCTTTTTGTTTAAAAACTCCCTAAGAATAAACTTCTGTTTTTGAGTAAGAATACTTGAGTTTTGAGAGGCAGTTGCATTTTATCAGATATTTGAAGGAAAAAATACTTTAGCGATGTGGTGGTCTAAAATGTTCGGGTACCCCTTACCTAAGAATTAATTTTAAAAATATGCAGTGTTTTGTTTTAAGAAATGAAAATTTAACCATGTATATGTATAATGATATTCTCTGGTTTCTGATGTTAGACAAAATTGGAAATCAAGTCATCATAATTTGTATTTAATGGGGCACAATTAATAATTCACAATCACTTCTACGTGAATATAGTTCAGTGAAGTTACTTGCCAGGATTTGTCAACTTTTTTTTTTTTACAGCAGTCTGGTGAAATTTTTGTACTTAAGCTCTTCTTTTATTCCGCAGTCCATATTTTTTGCCCTTACCAAAATTCTAATGTATTATATCTTCCTTTTTAAATAAAAAGTCAGCTCTGGCTGATTTTCAGATAAGATACCTTCTCTATCCCTGAGTTTCATGTTCTTCATGTTTTTATGGTATCGATTTTTTAGGTAATCTTCAGTTCCATAGCAGTTTCTGATCTATCAGCAGTAAGATAAATCTTAGAAAGCACCTCCTAGTTTTAATTTCCTGCTAAAAGTTGAAAGGTCCACCTTGCCTATCAGGTAAAATCTCTTTCACAGGGAGACACTCAAAATGACCTATGACCTGGCTCCAAACTCTTTTTATAATTCTGGTTCTTCCAGATGAGAGTTTCTTATCTCCCTCCGTGTACCATGCCCTGTTGCTCCCCCAGCCCTTGTTCATATTGTTTGCTTCAGTTTGTGCTTCTTCCCCTCATCTTTCCCTGTGAATATCCTGCTAGTTTTTAAGAGCTCAGATGTTTTTTCCTCTCTGAAGTCTTTTTTAATCGTCTCTAAGTAGAAATAATCTTGTTTTCCTCTGAACTTTTATAGTATTTTTTCACTATTTTGATTCAGCTTTCTTTTAGAGTTGTGATATGTATTAGATTTAATCTATAATTGAATTATAAATTTCTTATAAGCAAGAATTAAAAATGTTAATATGTATGTATTGTACAATTTCCAATGTACTTTTCTTTATCATCTCATTTGGTTCTACAACAGCCCTTTGAAGGAAATATTCTTATGTTTCACATTTTATAAATAGGCCTTCTGAAACTTAAAATGGTTAAAATATTTGCTCAAAATCAGATAGCCAGTTAATGGCAGAGTTAGAACTCAGACCTCCAAAGCTCATGTTCTTTTTTCAATATACCACACTGATTCTAGTAATAGTAATAATAATAATAATAATAACAACAACAAAAACAACACCAATATATAATTGCTAACTTTTCTTGAGTGCTTATAATAGACCAGGGACTATGCTTTACATACAGTGTACAGGGCATTTAAAATTGTTTTATTATGAAAATTTTTTTTATATTCTCCAAAAAGTATATAATGAGCTGCTTTTTACCCATCACTTAACTTCAACAATTATCAGCATTTTGTCCATCTTGTTTGATCTATCCCCCCAAGACTTTTTTTATGTCATCTTTTAATATATTATTCTTTTACGTAATGTATTTTTCTCATAGATGCCTCAATATTTGCCTCTAATATAACTACAATTCCATTATTATACCTAACAAATTAACAATAATCCCTTAATATACTCTGATACCCCCATCTGTTTTCAGTTTTCCTCAACTAAAAAGTGTCATTTCAGATGAAAATGAAAATATGACATGCCAAAATTTATGGGATACAGCAGAAGTAGTACTAAAAGGGAAGTTTATAGCAATACAGGCCTACCTCAAGAAACCAAAAAATCTCACATAAACAATCTTAACACCTAAAGGAACTTAAAGAAGACAAACTAAGCCCAAAATCAATAGAAAGAAGGTAATAATAAAAATCAGAGTGGAAATATATGCCATAGAGATTTTAAAAAGTAGAAAAGAATCAATGAAATCAAGAGCTGTTTCTTTGAAAAGAGAAACAAAATTGACAAATCTTTAGCTAGACTCACCAAGAAAAAGAGAGAGAAGGCTGAAATAAATAAAATCAGAAATAAAAGAGGAGAAATTACAACAGACACCTCAGAAATGCAAAATATTATAAGAGAATACTATGAAAAGCTGTACACCAACCAGCTGGATGATCTAGAAGAAATGGATAAATTCTTAGAATTATACAGCCTTCCGAAACTGAATCAAGAAGAAATAGAGAGTTTAAATAGACTGGTCACCAATAAGATCAAAACAGTAATCAAAACCTCCCCCAAAACAAAAGTCCAGGACCAGACAGCTTCTCTGGAGAATTCTACCAAATGTTCAAAGAAGACTTAATACCTATCCTTCTCAAATTCTTCCATAAATTGAAGAGGAAGGGAAACTTCTTAACTCATTCTACAAGGCCAACGTTAACCCTGATACCAAAACCAGACAAGGACAATACAGAAAAAATATTACAGGCCAATATCACTGATGAACACAGGTACAAAAATCCTCAACAGAATACTAGCAAATTGAATACAACAATACGTTAAAAAGATTATATACCATGATCAAGTGGCGTTTATTCCAGAGATGCAAGGATGGTTCAACATCCACAAATCAATCAAAGTGATACATCATATTAACAAAATGAAGAATACAAATCACAGGATGCAGAGAAAATCAATAGATGCAGAGAAAGCATTGGACAAGAAACAGCATCCATTTATGATAAAAACTCTGAATAAAATGGATATTGAAGGAAAGTACCTCAACATAATGAAGGCATATATGACAAACTCACAGCTAATATCATACTCAGTGATGAAAAACTGAAAGCTATCCCTTTAAGAAGAGGAACCAGACAAGGATGCTCACTATTACCACTCTTATTTATCATAGTATAGGAAGTACTAGCCAGAGCAATCAGGCAAAAAGAAGAAATAAAATCCCCAGAGTGGAAAGGAAGAAGTAAAACTGTCACTATTTGCAGGTGACATGATTTTATATATATAAAACCCTAAAGAATCCACCAAAAAACTATTAGAAATAATAATACAGTAAACTTGCAGGATACAAAATCAACATATAAAAATCAGTTATGTTTCAATACACTAACAACGAAATAGCAGAAAGAGAAATTAAGAATAAAGTCCCATTTACAGTCACAACAAAAAGAATAAAATACCTAGGAATAAATTTAACCAAAGCGGTAAAAGACCTGTACACTGAAAACTATAAAACATTGCTGAAAGAAATCGAAGAAGACACAAAGAAATGGAAAGATATTCCATACTCATGGGTTGAAAGAATTAACACAGTTAAAATGTCCATACTTCCTAAAGCAATCTGAAGATACAGTGCAATCCTTATCAAATTCCCAATGACATTCTTCATGGAAATAGAACGAAGAATCCTAAAATTTATATGAAGCAACAAAAGACCCCAAATAGCTAAAGGAATTCTGAGAAAAAAACAACAAAGCTGGAGGTTTCACACTCCCTGATTTCAAACTATACTACAAAACTATAGTAATCAAAACGGCATGGTACTGGCAGAAAAACAGACACATGGATCAGAACAGATGAAACAGAATTGAGAGCTCAGAAATAAACCCACACATCTATGGACAGTTAATCTTTGACAAGGGAACCAAGAACATATAATAGAGAAAGCAAAGTCTCTTCAGTAAATGGTGTTGGGAAAACTGGACAGCCACATGCAAAATAATGAAAGTAGACCATTATCTTACACCATACACGAAAGTTAACTCAAAATTGATTAAAGACTTGAATGTAAGACTTGAAACCATAAAAATTCTAGAAGAAAGCATAGGCACTATGCTCTTTGACATGTCTTAGCATCATGTTTGTGAAAACACGTCTCACCAGGCAAGGGAAACAAAAGAAAAAATAAAGAAATGGGACTACATCAAACTAAAAAGCTTCTGCACAGCAAAGGAAACCATCAACAAAACGAAAAGACAACCTGAGAATTGGGAGAAGATATTTCCAAACCATGTATCTGATAAAGGGTTAATATCCAAAATATATAAAGAACTCATACAACTCAACAAAGAAACAAACAACCCAATTAAAAAATGAGCAAAGGATGTGAACATTTTCCCAAAGAAGATATACATGTGGCAAACGGGCACATGAAAAGATAGTCAACATCACTAATTATTAGTGAAATGCAAACCAAAACCATGATGAGATATCACCTCAAACCCGTCAGAATGGCTATAATTAACAAGACAAGAAATAACAAGTATTGGAGAGGATGTGGAGAGAAGGGAACCCTTATACATTGCTGGTGGGAGTGCAAACTGGTGCAGCCTCTATGGCAAACAGTATGGAGATGCCTCAAAAATTTAAGAATAGAACTACCATATGATCCAGCTATTCCATTTCTGGATATTTATCCAAAGAACATGCAGTCAATAATTCAAAAGATATATGCACCTATGTGTTCATTGCAGCATTATTCACGATAGACAAGACTTGGAAACAACTTAAGTGCCCATCAATGGGTGAATGGATAAAGATGTGGTATATATACACAGTGGAATACTACTCAACAATAAAAAAGATGAAATCTTGGCATTTGCAACAACATAATGGACCTCACAGGTATTATGGTAAGTGAAATACCATCTGATTTCACTCATAAGTGGAAGATAAAAACATCAACAACAACAACAACAAACAAACACATAGATACAGAGATTAGATTGGTGGTTATCAGAGAAGAGGGAGAGAGGAGGGTGAAAGGAGTAATAGGGCACTTGTATATAGTGATGGATGGCAGTTAGTTTATGGGTGGTGAACATGATGTAGTCTATGCAGAAACTGAAATATAATGATGTACACCTGAAATTTATATAATGTTATAAACCAGTGTTACCTCAATAAAAAAAAAAGTATCATTTTACAGCTCATTTGTTTCAGTCAGCTTCCAAACAAAATCTGCATTGGATTTAGTTGATGTGCCTCCCAAGTCTCTTTGAAAGAGGAAAGATATACTCTCCTGTTCTCTTTATCTTGAGAGGAATTTTCCAGTTTTCATAAATATAAACACTTTATTCTGAATTATACCAATATTGATGAAGTTCTGATAAGAAAACATTTTCTAGAGTAAATTTCATTATGCTGATTTAAGTTCTATGTTAATTTATACAATGAAATTAAACTATGCCCGTTTTTTCCAGGGTAGAAATAACTGCTTTCTTTTCTGATTTCCATAGCCTTTGATTTTGAAATCTTTTATACATAATGAACATCAGTTAACGTATGTTTAGTGCCAACTAAGCAGGACTCTATGCACATTGTTACTATATAATTCTTTGTATCTCATTCCATCTATTAATTATAGGTTTACTGTGATCATGGACTTCATTTTTCTCCTGATAGAGGCTTAGTAAATGTTTGTTGAATTATTTAATATTATGATACTGTGAATATTTTATTACCCAAATTAAGGAATGTGTGAATTTGAACCTAGCCTTGGCAGATTGCTATTGTGCAACATCAGAAATATTCCATGTTGCTATGCCAGCATAATTGTCTAATATCTGCAGAGGAACTGAACAGTTTGTCCAGAAATTGTCTTGCTTGTGTCCCCAGCTGGCAGTGACAGGAGGGAATTTGAAACTAAGCATGCTGTGCTTCTGGTAGCTCCAGCAGCCTGGGAGTCCCAAGGCTCTGAAGTACTTGGTTTCATCAAATATAATGATACTCAGCTTTATTTCATATTATTTTCCTTCCCTTCTAAAACCCCTTTCTTAGTGAATTTGCCTGAATTACAGTCTGGAAATTCTTTGCCATTCTGCCGTGTTCTCTCTACCATTTAGTTTTCCATCCAGTGTTTCTTAGTGAACATGTTTCTTGTATTTATTTTGAATCTGTATTTTGTTCTTGCAGACACATTGATATTTTTTCTTTTGCCAAACTGGTTTTGAAAAGATAATAGTATGATTGTCAGTGTCCTGGAAAACTGCACTGCTTCAGTCAAACTTGGAGAACATTGACACACCTAATGATTTTGCTTTGTTTATGAGAGAAAAATAATTACTGAATTTATGTTAATATTGGACGATTAGGTAACAGACTTCTTCATTTTTTTTGGTGAGGAAGATTGTCCCTGAGCTAACATCTGTTGCCAGTCTTCCTCTTTTTGCTTGAGGGAAATTGTTGCTGAGTTAACATCTGTGCCAGTCTTCCTCTGTTTTGTATGTGGGACACTGCCACAGTGTGGCTTGATGAGAGGTATGTAGGTCCATGCCCAGGATCTGAATCTGTGAACCCTGGGCTGCTGAAGCGTAGTGCACACACTTAACCATTACGCCCCTGGGCCGGCCCCAGACACATTGCATTTTTTTCCCCACGATATTTGTCATGGCTCCTTTGGTCATACGTAATGACCAAACTCCCCAAGGGTATATCTTTGCCATTTATAGTAACACACTATTTCAAAGAGAAATTGCAGGGCTGTGGATTTTATTATTCCTGTTTGAAAAGGAGGTTATGACTTTGACAGGAAGTTTTACAAGTAAGTGTGTTTTAGAGCCATGCAAACTAGTAGTGCAATTCAAGTGTGTCTTCTCATCTGACTTCTAGGCACTGTTTGTTCCTTCTCTTACAGGAAACCCATTCATGCAAATGTTTAGGATTGTTTACTATTCAGTTTTAATATTTTTTTCTGATTATATAAGTAATGCATGTTCACTGAGAGAATTTGGAAAATAAGCAATTTCCAGTGATCACATAGCAACAATCTCTTTCTTTCTTATAGCATTAAAAATATTAGAATCAGATAATGCTTGGAAATCAGCGTGTCTAGGCCTCTGTTCAGATGAGCAAACCTAGGCTCAGGTGGTGGGAGAAAGCTCCACCCGAGAGAGATGAAGCAGGGTTCATGGCCCAAGTCTCCTAATTGCTAGTATAGTAAGTAGATTTTCAGGCTTTTTAAGCAAAGCATTAGAAGGTTCAATATTTGATCGAATTTAAAGGTTAAAGAAAGCAACTGCAATTTATTTCTCCTGATTTTACTATAGGGTTAGTTTTCTTGACTGCAATTGGTATTTCTTAATGACATTCTTATGGTATCTTTCCAAAAAAGGAAATTAGGACACTATACAAAAAACGTCTCTTAACATCATACAAACTGATCTAACTCTATGAAAGTTATTAAAGAATTTAGGGGGAACTGGAAGGAAGGCCCGAAATTAAGATATTTCAGAGAGGATGAGGGAAAGCTGAACACTGGCAGGGGCACTCACTCACTTGGAGTCCATTTATAATCCTGGAGTGACTGACTTTGACTCTGTGATGGGTGAGGATATAAACTCATGTAGATCTGTTCAGGGAGGTTGCCTCCTGGCATTCTGTTCTGCAGTATGAGGAAACAGAAAACAGCCCAATCTGTTGAGTCAGGATGGATTTGCCTTCAAAATCCCGTTGTGTGCAGCGTTCTTAACTGCTGAGAACGTAAGTTTGCTTCTCTCCAAAATAGGTACGTTATCTGCCACTTGCATGGCCGGTGTGAGGATTCAAGTGATTAAGCACCGAAAGGGCATGCACACTTACAGCAGAGGGCTCCACACGTGTTAGTTTCCTCCTTTTTGTTTGCACAAAGGCAGCAGACAGTTCCTGGAAGAGGTTTCTACCTCCTGTAGCAAGAGCAAATCGCATAACTTCCCTTTCCTTTTCTTCCCTTTTTCTCTCTAATTTTAACAGTCATTACCTGCAGGTTATATGTGAGATCCTGGTGAGAGGGACATGAATAGGGAGCCAATCCTGGCCTCAAGGAACATGTCTTTTTGCCGAAGCACCTGACACATTTCTAGAGTGCAGTGTGGTGAGTGCTGTGAAAGATGATGGTTTAGGAACCCGAAGGAGGAAACCATTCTGGTACTCAGAGTTGAAGGAGAGAAGACAATGGGAGAGTCAGGCAAAGCTTCAGAGAAGCAGGGATATTTTATCAGAACACTATGGGGTGAGTGGACAATGGCAGATAGATGGGGAAGGATGGGCTATTCTAGTCAGGACAAATGCTGTGAACAAAAATGTGGAAGCACAAAGGTTGTGGAGACGGTTGGCTGATTAGGAACATGTCTGAGTGAGACTTGCAGAGAGCTGACATAGACGGCTTGCAGGTTTATCTGCTGTGGTGGGGATCCTTCACCATTTCCGTCCCACGACAGTTACTCTTCGCCCAAATCCCATTCCTAGACTCATTTTCTCTTGCCTGCTCTCCACTCCTTTAAGACCTTTTCTCCTTCTGTCCTCCTTTCTCCTTCTCCTCCTTGAAGAGATGTGGATAGTTTCCCAAGTTCTATATTTTCTTCTTGTCCAGGAAGACAAGCCCGGAAGTTCTTTTTTCTTTAAAGGATTTTTACTGCTAATCTCTCTGAGGAAACAGGGTAACTAAAATAATAAACCTGAGGAAGTTATAAGAATCCCAGAATCCTTCAAAGTTCTTAAAGTCACAGTCCCTGATCTTTTCTCTCACAGAAACTGGAAGCATGTTTACTTCCTGTCGTTGATTTCATTCCTATCTGTGGAGCTTAACACATTCCCTACTTTTCTTAACCCTGTAGTTAAAGGACCATCTGACTCCTGAAGGTCCTACTTTCCAGTATATTGTCATGAAGAACACAGTGGGATGGAACAGTAATGATCAAAGTCCCACCATTCTCATGAGACAGTTAGTATTTTTTAGGATCCCTCATTCCACAGGTTTCTTCTCCTTTTTAAAATGTTCACTCACTAAATATTATCCTCAGTAAGAGGCAATAATGATGTTAAAACTATTTATTTCATGTTAATTTTTGTTAAAGGATACAAATTGTATATACAAAATAATGACTGATAAGTAAGGATAAATATGCACAGGAACAAAATGAAAATGATATCAAATTTGTTTTAGCAGTTGCACATTGGGTAATGTTTTGTTTTCTAAATCTCCCAATGGGAAAAATGAGTATGTGTAACTTTTATAATGGAAAGATAAGCTACTATTTATGTATTTATTCAATTAAAGTAATTCCTAGGATTTTCTGTTCTAGGCAAAAACTATGATTGGAAATAGGAGATTGCTAAAACTGTTTCCTTTTGCTCAAGATATTTACAGAAATTCCTTCCTAGGCTATGCTTTTAGCATTTCCTCGAAGGAACTATCAGCTTTTAAAATGAAGTTGGAAATGACCTAATGAGATCTCTGTTTTAGAAAAATAACTAAACAAATTGTGGCCTGGCCTGTTGTGAGTCCAGAGGTAGGAAACCAAATAGGACCCTTTCTAGGAGTCTGGGCAAGATGGTGGGCTGCCCTTGTGTAGTGACAGTGAATTGAAGAGGAAGGAACTGATGTGGGAAGCAGGCACTTCAAAGTAAACAAGTCCAAAATTAAACTGTCTTTTTTTAAACTAGACTTCCCTCCCCTATCCAGCAAATTCACTTCTCCCCTATTTCATGTCAGTAAGTGGCACCACCTTCCACCCTGTTGCCCAAGACAGAAATTTTGACGTCTCCATCTCCTCATCCCCATATCCAATCTATCACCAAGTCCTGTTAGTCCTTTCCCCTAAGTATTTCTTAAATCCATCCATTTCTCTCTGCTCCTTAGTTTAAGCCACATCGTCTCCTGCCTGAAATTTTTAAGGCATTTCCAAGCTACTTTCCTTTGCTTTCATTCTTACTGTCTGCCAGACCATTCCACTAGTGATTTTCCGAAAACCAAAATCTGATCCTATTACTCCTCTACTTCAATGGCTTCTCAGTGCTTTTAGGAAATGGTCTAAACTCTTTTAAATGACTTCCAAGGCTTTACCAGAGCTAGACCCTGCCTACTATTCTAGCCTTGTTTCTTACCGGTCCCATCGTTCCCCCTGCCCTAGCCTTGAACTTCTCTCAGAGGTATCCAGCCCTCCAGCTTACTGTTACCCACAGTTCTTTATACATATGGTTTTCTCTATCTAGAACACTCCTCTTTCTCCTCCTTCTCTTTACTTCTTTAATTCCTTGACATCTCAACTTAAATATCACTGTGTGTGGTGGCCTTAGGTTAAATCTTCAAACATCTTGGATGCCCCACAACATAATGCTTATCACATGTGTATCTATTATATTTGCTTAATTGTCTGCATTTCCTTCTAGATTGTAAGCTGTGAGTATGGCCAGGGGCTGTAACTACTTCATTTACCATTGTATCCTGCTCAGCTAGTAACATTAGGTACTAAAATAGTTGAGGAATTAGAGAAGGGAGCAAGCAAGGGAGGGAGGGAGAGAGGGAAGAAACGAAGGAGGAAAAGAAGGAAGGAAGGAAAGAGAGAAAAAAGGACTGGGAAGAAAAGAAATAAAAATTCTTCAGGTATAAACTATAAAGATTTTAGTGACACTTTGAATGAGTTTAGGGGAAAAAATGGAGTAGTCAAAAATATTTCAAGGTTCATTCAATGAGCACCTGAGTACATGGCAATACTGCTATATTGGGGTTAAAAAGAAAGAAGAGTGGGTTTGGATGGGAGCATAATGAGTTCGGTGTGAACATCTAGTGCAGAAGTTCAATTGACTGTTCGGGATAGGGGATCTGAACTGCAGCTTAGGAAAGAAGTGTGAGCCAAATGTGATAACTTAACTCATGGGAGTGGGTGAGATTTCCCAGAGAGAGTATGTGGAGCAAGAAGACAGCTGAGGTTGAAGTTTTGAAGACCCTGACACTTAAAGAAGACACAGCAAAAGAGCTTCTTAGTGTCAGCTGGGAACTTCACATTTCATCCTACATTTATGGGACTTGTAAGCACCTAAGACAGTGCATTGCTCAGAGGAGTTTGAAAAAGCATGGCTGACTCAATACCTTTGGAGGTGGCGAGGGAGCAGAAACTCCCTGATGGTAGCTGTTCATGACTTGTTTCTTTCAGGAAATATTTTGTATTCCTGACATTACAATGCATTTATGATATTTGCTTTTCTCTAGGCTTGTTGAACTTAACAGAGATGATATATTAACACACGTTTTACTCATATGAATTTATTTAAAATTTTATGTCTATTGAAGCATGGCTTTTAAAGCTTGCATAGCTGTGTAACATAAATGCAAATATGAAAATGTGATTTTCCTACTTTATGTTTCTATGCTGTCTTGAAACTATTTTGGGAGAAATCCGGTTAGATTTTGAAAAGATTCCTAGAAGATGAAATGGCCTATTATTGTTCTTACTTTAGTGAATTGGTCAGTTTGACAGTCAGCTCTGATAGCCTTGAATCCTTTATGGGTGAAATGGATAAATTGGATCATTCACAAAACTTCTCCAGCTTTCACAAGTTTATAACTCATCAGTTTCCATTATTCATTATCCTTGTTAACATGGTCATGGTTTATACTTTACTGAGATTTGTACCCCTTTTCCAGTACTTTCCAAATTCTTTGTATTCACTCATTCATTTGATAGTATTTATTGAATGCAGTCTTTGTGTCAGGCTCTGTGCTGGCCTCTGGGGACACAGGCATGGACCCTTTCCCTGTGGCACTTTCAGTTCACAGAACAGTGGATAAGAAAGACATTAAGTTGTCACACATGTAATGTATTTATGCTTACGAAGGAGAAATACAGGTTAGTAGGGGAGATGAGAGGGGACCTGACTTACATTGGGAGATCATAAAAGGTCTTTGTGAGGAAATGAGTTGAGACCTGAAGAAAGAAGAATTGCTGGGATGTTGCATGAGATAAAAGCTCCCCAAGCAGAAGGACCTACATATGCAAAGCCCCTGAGGTGGGAAAGAGCTCAGAATCTGTACAGACTGTAGGAAGTTGAGTTTGCCTGGAACAGCGTTTGAGACGAAGAGAGTGACACAGGTGGGCTGGAGGGATGGGTAGAGCTGTTGCATGTGGAGCTTAAGGACCACAGAAAGGATTTCCAAATTTATTCTAAATGTAGTGAGAAGCTGTTAAATGGGTCTGAGCAGAAAAATGAATGATCTAATTTATGTGTTAAGAAGATTGCTCATGCTGCAGTGTGGAAAAAAGTTGAAAATAGCATGAGTGAATGTAGGTGGCTTAGTCGTGAGACTACTGCAGTCATCTAGATTCCTGCTACTCAAAGTATGGTCTGTGGACCAGCAGCGTTGGCATCACTTGGGTACTTGTTAGAATGTAGAATGTCAGGTCCCACTCCAGACCTACTGAATCAATCTGCATTTTAACAAGATGTCAATGGTGATTCGTTTGTTCATCAAAGCTTGAGAAGCACTCTTCTAGACAAGATAGGATGTTCCTTTGGTTTAAGATGGTTCCAGAGAAGTTTGACAGACTTGAGATATATTTTGGAGGTAGAAATGAGAAGGATTAGTTATGAATTGACTTTGAGAGGTAGATTGGGAAGTACTGAGAATGACTGAGGTTTCTGCCTTAAACAACTGGGGAGATGGAGGTATAATTAATTCATTTAACAAATATCAGAGTACCTACTTTGTGCCAGCACTGTTGTAGGCAGTGGGGATGCAACAGTGAACAAAACAAGCTTCTCAAGGCGCTTCGTTTCTAATGAGGGGAGAAAGACAACTTATAAATAAATAAATTGATAGAATGTTAAATGGTAATAAATGCTTTGGAGAAAGATAAAGTTAGCTCCTGATTTTCCTTCTTAACAAAGGAGCAATCTCACCATGCTCACCTAGTCTTTGTTATCCTTTTGCTCAAGGAATTATCTCGAAGAAATCTTCGATCCTTCTTTTTCTTCATCCTCCCATGTGCAATCCATCAGCAAGTTCTATCAGTTCTACTTACAAAACAGCTTGAATCCAGCCTTCTCCATTTATAACCCCTTAATCCAAGCCACCACCATCTCTCACCTGGACTCTTGCAGTAGCATTCCAACTGGTTTCCCAGTTTCCATCCTTACCCCCTCCCTTACGATTCACTCTCCACACCTAAACCAAAGTGATGTTTTTAGAATCTGTGTTAGTTCATGTCACTACTCTGCTGAAAACCTTGCAAGGGCTCCCCATCACACTGAGAATAAAACCCCACTTCTTCACCTTGGCTTGCAAAACCCTACTTGATCAGACCCTGCTTACTTTTATGTCTTCTTGAACATTCTCTTTTCACACACAACACTTGAACACACAGGCTGTTCCTCAAATATTCCAAATTTATTCCCACTTTAGGTGATCAGCTGTAGCAACTCTTCTCCTGGAATGCCCCTTTTTGTAATCTTCATAGCACTGCCCCTTATCACTCATGTCTTTGCTTAGAAGTTACCTAAGGAAAAGTCTTCACATCTAAATGAGTGTGAAATCGCCACCCAGTCAGTATCACCTCACCCTCTCTTAATTGTCTGTAGTGAACTTATCACTATTTGATAATTTTCTTCTTTATTTAGTTGTCTAATTATATCATGCTACCTTTCTATCTACTTTTCTAATTTACCTTCCAATCTGTCTGTCTCCATACTTCTGGAATGGAAGCTCCCTAAGAGCAGAACACTTATCTTTCTTGTTCATTACTGTCTCTCCTGACACATGCCAGCACTCAGCAAGTATTTGTTTGTATGCTGAACCAATAAATAATCTCCTGGATGTGAATCTCTCCACTTGTCAGTGTATTTTGTATAGCATCGCCAAATTGATCTCTTTTTTTTACATTTTATTGAGGTCATATTGGCTTTTAACATTGTGTAAATTTCAGGTGTACGTTATTATATTTCAGTTTCTGTCTAGATTGCATTGTGTTCACCACCAATGGTCTAGTTTTTATGCATCACCATGCACATGTGCCCCTTTACCCCTTTTTCCTCTGGTAACCACTAATCTGTTCTTATCTATGTGTTTATGTTCCACATGAGTGAAATCATATGATATTTGTCTTTCTCTATCTGACTTATTCCACCTAGCATAATATCCTCAAGGTCCATCCATGTTGTCACAAATGGCATGATTTTGTCTTTTTCTATGACTGAGTACTATTCCATTGTGCATATAACCACATCATCTTTATCCATTCATCCATTGATGGGCATTTGGGTTCCTTCCGTGTCCTGGCTGTTGTGCTGCAATGAACATAAGCATGCATAAATCTTTTTGAATTATTGATTTCATATTCTTCAGATAAACACCTAGTAGTGGGATAGCTGGATCATATGGTATTTCTATTTTTAGGGGTTTTTTTTAATGAAGAAGATTGGCCCTGAGCTAACATCTATTGCCAATCTTCCTCTTTTTGCTTGAGGAAGATTGTCGCTGAGCTAACATCTGTGCCAATTTTCCTCTAACTTTTTGTGTGGGACACTGCCACAGCATGGCATGATGAGCAGTGCTAGGTCCACACCCGGCATCCAAACCTGTGAACCCCAGGCCACCAAAGCAGAGCACACAAACTTAAGCACTATGCCACCAGCCCAGCCCCTATTTTTAATTTTTTTTTGAGAAATCTCCATGCTATTTTCCATAGAGGCTGCACGAGTTTGCCTTCCCACCAACAGTGTATGAGGGTTCTCTTTTCTCTACATCCTCTCCAATGCTTGTTATTTCATGTCTCGTTAGTTATAGCCATTCTGACGAGCATGAGGTGATATCTTATTGTAGTTTTGGTTTGCATTTCCCTAATAATTAGTGATGGTGAACCTCTTTTCATGTGCCTGTTGGCCATCTGAATATCTTCTTTGGAAGAATGTCTGTTCATATCCTCTTCCCTTTTTTTGATCAGGTTGTGCTTTTTTTGTTTTTGAGTTACATGAGTTCTTTCTATAGTTTGGAAATTAACCCGTTGTCAAGTATATGATTTGCAAATATTTTCTCCCAGTTGGTGGGTTGTCTTTTCATTTTGTTGATAGTTTCCTTTGCTTTGCAGAAGCTTTTTAATCTGATGTAGTCCTATTTGCTTATTTTTTCTTTTGTTTCCTTTGCATAAGTACACGTGGTATTCAAAAAGATCCTTCTAGGACCGATGTCAAACAGTGTACTGCCTATATTTTCTTCTAAGAGTTTTATGGTTTCAAGTCTTACATTCAAGTCTTTAATCCGTTTTGAGTTAATCTTTTACATATGGTGTAAAATAATGGTCTACTTTCATTCTTTGCATGTGGCCGTCCAGTTTTCCCAAGACCATTTATTGAAAAGATTGTCTTTTCTCCATTGTGTGTTCTTGACTCCTTTGTCAAAGATTAGCTGTCCATAGATGTGTGGTTTTATTTCTGGGCTCTCAATTCTGTTCCATTGATCTGTGTGTGGTTTTGTGCCACTATCATGCTGCTTTGATTGCTATAAGTTTGTAGTATAATTTAAAATCAGGGAGTGTGATACCTCCAGCTTTGTTCTTTTTTCTCAGGATTCCTTTGGCTATTTGGAGTCTTTTGTTGTTCCATATAAATTTTAGGATTCTTTGTTCTGTTTCCATGAAGAATGTCATTTGGATTCTGATTGAGATTGCATCAGATCTGTAGATTGCTTTAGGTGATATGGACATTTTACCTATGTTTATTCTTCCAATCCATGAACATGGAATATCTTTCCATTTCTTTATGTCTTCTTTGATTTCTTTCAATAATGTCTTACAGTTTTCAGCATACAGATCTTTCTTTCAAATTCTTTGGTTAAATTTATTCCTAGGTATTATTCTTTTTGTTGTGATTGAAATGGGATTGTATTCTTGACTTCTCTTTCTGCTAAATTGTTATTGATGTATAGAAAGGGAACTGATTTTTGTATGTTGATTTGGTATCCTGCAACTTTACTCTATTGGTTGATTATTTCTAATAGTTTTTTGGTGGATTCTTTAGGGTTTTCCCTATATAGAATCATGTCATCCACAAATAGAGTTTCACTTCTTCCTTTCCAATATGGGTCCCTTTTATTTCCTTTGCTTGCCTAATTGCTCTGACTAAAATTTCCATTACTATGTTGAATAAAAGTGGCAAGAGTGAGCATCCTTGTCTTCTTCCTATTCTCAGAGGAATGGCTTTCAGTTTTTCTCCATTGAGTATGATGTTGGTTGTGGGTTTGTCATGTATGGCTTTTATGTTGAGGTATTTTCCTTCTATACCCATTTTGTTTTTAATCATAAATAGATGTTGGATCTGTCAAATGCTTTCTCTGCATCTATTGAGATGGCCATGTGATTTTTATTCTTCATTTTGTTAATGTGGTGTACCACGTTGATTGATTTGCTGATGTTGAACCATCTCTCCATCCCTGGAATAAATCCCTTTTGATCATGGTGTATAATCCTTTAAGTGTATTGTTGTATTTGACTTGCTAATATTTTGTTGAGGATTTTTGCATCTGTGTTCATCAGTGATATTGGCACGTAATTTTCCTTTTTTGTGTTGTCCTTGTCTGGTTTTGGTATCAGGGTACTGTTGGCTTTGTAAAATGAGTTAGGAAGCATCCCATCCTCTTTAATGTTTTTGGAATGGTTTGAGAATGATAGGAATTAAATCTTCTTTGAATGTTTGGTAGAATTCACCAGAGAAGCTGTCTTGTCCTGGACTTTTGTTTTTTGGGAGGTTTTTGATAGCTGTTCAATCTCTTTACTTGTGGTTGGTCTATTCAGATTCTCTATTTCTTCTTGATTCAGTTTTGGGAGGTTGTTTGACTCTAAAACTTCATTGATTTCTTCTGGGTCATCTAGTTTCTCGGCATATAGCTTTTCATTGTATTCTCTTATAATCCTTTATATTTCTGTGATATCCATTGTAATTTCTCCTCTTGTTTCTGATTTTATTTATTTGAGTCTTCTCTCTTTTGTTCTTAATGAGTCTGGCTAAGAATTTGTCCAATTTTTTTCTCTTCTCAAAGAACCGGCTCTTAGTTTCATTGATCCTTTCTGGTTGTTTTTAGTCTCTATTTTGTTTATTTCTGCTCTGATTTTTATTATTTCTTTCCTTCTACTGACTTTTGCCTTTGGTTGTTCTTCTTTTTCTAGTTCTTTTAGGTTTAGGGTAATCTTGTTTATTTGAGCTTTTTCTTATTTCTTGAGGTAGGCCTGGGTTGCTATACATTTCCCTCTTGGTACCACTTTTGCTGCATCCTGTAAGTTTTGGTATGTTGTATTTTCATTTTCATTTATCTCTAGGTATTTTTTGATTTCTCCTTTGATTTCTTCATTGATCCAACAGTTGTTCAGGTGCATGTTGCTTAGTCTCCACATATTTGTGACTTTCCCAGATTTTTTCTTGTAGTTGATTTCTAGTTTCTTAGTACTTTGCTTGGAAAAGATCCTTGATATAATTTCAGTCTTAAATTTATTGAGGCTTGCCTTGTTTTGCACCATATGATCTACCTTTGAGAATGTTCCCTGTGCACTTGAGAAGAATGTGTATTCTGCTGTTTTTTTTAATGGAATGTTCTATATAGCTCTATTAAGTCCATCTGGTCTATTGTTTCATTTAAGGCTACTGTTCCCTTGTTGGCTTTCTATCTGGATGATCTATCCATAGATGTAAGTAGCATGTAAGGTACCCTACTATTATTGTGTTGCTGTCAGTTTCTCCCTTGAGGGCTGTTAATAGTTGGTTTATATACCGTGGTGCTCCTGTCTTAGGTGCATATATATTAAGTGTTATGTCATCTTGGTGGAATGTCCCTTTATCATTATATAATGGCCATCTTTGTCTCTCATTATCATTTTTATTTTGAAGTCTACTTTATCTAATATAAATATGGCAACACTTGCTTTCTTTTGCTTGCCATTTGCCCAGAGTATCTTCTTACATCCGTTGCCTATGTTTTTCTTTAGAGCTGACATGTGTTTCCTGGAGGTAGCATATTGCTAGGTCTTGTTTTTTAATCCATCCAACCACTCTGTGTCTTTTGATTGGTGAATTCAATCCATTTACATTTAGAGTGATTATTGATATATGAGGGCTTAATACTGCCATTTTGTCTCTTGCTCTCTGGTTATTCTATATTTCCATTGTTACTTTTCCCTAGCATTTCTGCCTGCCATTTCAGTTTGGTGGTTTTCTGTGATGTTTTTCTCACTTTTCTCTTTATTTATGATTTGTGACTCTGCTGTGATTTTTTTTTTTTGTAGTTACTGTGAGGTTTATATAAAAGTTCTCACAGATGAGATAGTCCATTTTCTGATAGACTCTTATCTCCATTAGCCTATGTAGGTTCCATCTCTTTCCTCTTCTCCTTCTATGTTTTTCTTGTCACTAATTATTCTTTTTGTGTTATGAATTTGTGACCAAATTGAAGTATAGTTATTTTTGATGCTTTATTTCCCTTTATCCTTTATTTTATAGTTGTTTGCTAACTTGTTGTGATGTAGAGCTGCAATTTTCTGATTTTGTGTATTTATCACCTTGCTCAAAGCTTTGTAAACCTTTGCCTCTTGGTATCAGAAAGGAGGGCTCCCTCTTCATTTGTTGTAAGGCAGGTGTAGTGGCAATAAACTCCCTCAGCTTTTGTTTGGGAAAGCTTTGATTTCTCTTTCTTATCTAAAGGGTAATTTCACTGTATAGAGTATTCTTGGCTGACAGGTTTTGTCTTTCAGTATTTTGAATATATCTTTCCACTTTTTACCAGCCTGTAAGGTTGCTGCTGAGAACTCTGCTGAAAACCCGATGTGGGTTCCTTTTTAGGTTTTTTTTCTTCTCTCTTGCTGCCCTTAATATTCTTTCTTTGTCATTGTCTTTTGACAGTTTTAATATTATATGCCTTGGAGAAAGTCTTTTTGCATGGATAGAATTGGGAGTTCTATTAGCTTCATGTACTTGTGTGTCTAGTTTCTTCCCCAGGTTGGGAAGTTATCAGCTATTATTTCTTTGAATAAGCTCTCCTTTTCCCTCTCTTCTTCCTCTGAGATACCTGTAATCATTATGTCACTTTTCCTGATTGAGTTGTATATTTCTCAAAGAATTTCTTCATTTTGAAAAAATCTTAGTTCTCTCTCCTCCTCCTGGATCATTTCTAGCATTCTATCCTCAAGCTCATTGATTTTCTCCTCCAGAAGTTCTATTGTATTTTTTATTGTATTTTTATCTCATTAATTGTGTTTTTCATGTCCACAATTTCTGTTTAGTTTTTTTTTTAAGAGCTTTAATCTCTTTGGTGAAATATTCCTTCTGTTCCTTAATTTTATTCCTGAGCTCATTTAACTGTCTTTCTGAGTTTTCTTGTAATTTGTTGAGTTTTTTATGACAGCTATTTTGAATTCTCTGTGAGTCAGATTTTAATATTCCCTGACTTTAATTTTGGTTTCTCAAGAGCTGTCACTCTCCTTCTTTTCTGCTGTGTAACCATGTTTCTTCATGGTGTTTTAGGAATTGATCCTCTGCCTGCACATTTGTGGTAGTAACCACCTTTCTTATTAGATTATGACCTTGATTATTTTTTTTCTGAGCTGCTTCTGGTTGTATTTGAGAGCCTGTCCTTTCCAACCTCCACTGTCATTGCTAGGGGCCTCATCAGTGGTCTCCTTGTGCTGCTTGTGCCTCTGAGGTTGTTGGTGCCTTGCTGCTTTTGAAGTCACTATAGTTTCAGGTGTTGCCACTGGGGTCACCAGGCTGTGAGCAATTCTATTGCTTCTGGGGTCACCTGGGTCTCATGTTCCCCCTCTTGCTCTCTGCAGGCTTTCCATGGGCTCAGGTGGTGCTGCTCCATGCCCCGCCTTTGCTGCTGCTCCTGAGTTATCTGGGGGTTCTGGCAGCACTGCTGTCAGGGGTCCTGGGTTCAAAGATGTCACTGTTCCAGTTGAGAGCATTGGTTCTAGTATGCAGCTCCTGCTGCTGATAGAGCCATTGTCTGGGGTGCTGCCAGTGGGTGCTGGGTCTCAGGTTCTGCTGTGGTTCCTGAAGCCTCAGGTTGCAGGTGCCACTGCTTGGAGAGTAGGGACTAAGCCAGAAATGTTGTTGCTGGCCCGACAATCTCTGGTCACCAGTGCCCACCACTGTGCTTTTTGAGACCTCAGATCAGGATACCTTGCTCCTGCCATTGAAATCCATGGTTTTGTTGCTGTTCCCACTGATGGGGAGACCAGTGCCACTGCCAGGGGATGGGGAGGGAGCCAGGTTGGATTGCCGACTCTGCTCTGTGTCCTGAGGCCTCAGACATGTGCGCCATCCACCACTGCTGGGAGGGGCAGGGGCCAAAGCCTCTGGTTGTTGTTCTGGGTCGCACAGTGGTGGCCTGCTCTGGAGCCTTGGATTAGGGCACCTAACCCTGCCTGGGAAATTTACGCCTTGAAGGTAGTCCCCACTGCTGGAAAGACCAGTGCCACTGCTGGGGGAGGGAGAGGGGCCAGGTTGAGTCACTGACTCCACTCTGTGTCCTGAAACCTCAGGACATGTGCCAGCCACCACTGGTGGGTGTAGGGGAGGGCCAAGCCATGAGTGCCATGTTTGACCTTGCAGCTGGTAGTCACTGGCATGTGCGCCAACGTAAGAATCTGCATTTTGGGTTGCCACTGCCAAAGCCGAGGGAGGGGGCTGCTCCCCTAGTTCCATGGCCTCCTGGAGGTTTCGTCTCCCCACCTTCAGATATATAGATGCAAGCATCACCAGGCATTCTGGTTTGCTATACAGGGAGTCCTTTCTTGGTCACTGGATGTCTGACTGGTTGTAACTTAGAGGGGAGACAAAGGGAATGACTCACTCCACCATAATGCTGACGTCACTCTCCCATATTGATCTTCTTTAAACATTTATTTCATTGTGTTTTTCTCTGGTTCAATGATGAACAGTGGATCTTAATTGCCTGCTACTGTCTGTGTGTGCTTCATACCTCTGTCTTATTTATAAAGCAGTTGGTAATCCTTCCAGTCCCCTTAATCTCTCTTGCATCTATCATTTGGTGACATATTTAATGGACCAAAGAGAAGAGAGAGCTTCTAAGCCTAATAGAAGCTATGTCACATAAGCTAACAGTTGTTTATGTACACTATTGACTTGTCTTCTATTCTCCACATGTACATGTCTTACCCCGCTTTGAGAATTGTGAGGGACAAATTCTCTTATTTCCTTTGAGAATTTGTTTATCCTAGAGGAATTATCACAGTGCCGGGACAAAGATGATGTTCAATAAGTACCCATTCAGTTAATTTAAATTTCTATCTTTGGTGCTTGTAGAATGCTTTTCTTCATAAGATATTTGAGTATGTAGCAGAAATACCAATAGTAATGCCTGCTTCCCTTTATTGGGCTTCTGCTCTTGCTGCTAGGCACCATGCATTTCCCTGGTCTGCCTAATTATTTCTTCAGGATGGATTTCTAGAAGTGGGAAAAGACGTAATTCTTTCCAGGTCCAGGTTACCTAAATTAATTTCAAACTGAAAAAATACAGTCTGTAATGTTGAGACTAAAAGCATCAGCATCAGCATCAGCATCAAACAGATCTGGATTTGAATCTAGGCTCCACTATGATTAGCTGTGTGACTGTAAACATGTCGCTTAACTTTTCTGAGCCTTGGTTCCTTGATTTGTGAGGTTGGAATAATCATAATAACTACCTCATGGAACTGTTATAATGATTAAATGAAATAACATGTGAGAATACTTAGCATAGTGCCTGGTATAGTATAAGAAATCAATAAGTGTTATCTATTGCTATAATATATGATACAGAACTCACCTTTTTAAATCACTTCTAGTCTTCCCACATATCCTACTTGTTAAAAGATTTACATTCCATGAGTAGAATAGTCCACCTCTAAATGAAACCTTTGAAGTGGGGAAAATAGCAGGGGAGTGGATTCCATTTTTAGCAGTGTCTTCTACAAAAGGACAGCAACTCTCAGCAACAGTAAGTGGTAAGGAAATGAGGGCATTTAAAGCACATGTAGTTGAGAATCATTAATAGGCTCTGGTTATAATTTTACATTTCTAAGTTTTTAAAGAAGTGGAAAGTAGAGTAAACGTAGAAATGAGTGTTTGATTAAAACAGAAAAAATAGAATATTATATTTATCTTTCTGTAACTGAAAACTGTATTTCTGAAGAACTGATTGAAAAGATTATTGTTTTTATACTTACTTTATCACCTTTGATGCCATTCTTCAAATCTGAAATAGATAATATTCTGCTGTAATGTCTACACTTCGATGTAAAATTGTAGAACAGAAAAACAAGTTGTAGAAGACTTTTTAGTCTATGAATTTCCTTTGAAATAAGAGTTTAGAACTAGCATATTTAGAAGTAAATTTTTTTCCTTTTTTTCAAGATTGGCCCTCATCTAACATCTGCTGCCAATCTTTTTCTTTTTTTCTTCTTCTCCCTAAAGCCCCCCGGCACATGGTTGTGTATCCTAGTTGTAGGTCCCTCTCATTCTGCTGTGTGGGACGCTGCCTCAGCGTGATCTGATGAGCAGGTTTAGGTCCACACCTGAGATCTGAACTGGTGAAACCCTAGGCCACCTAAGCAGAGTACACAATCTTAACCACTTGGCCATGGGGTCGGCCCCTGCAAGTAAATTTTTTTAAAAAGTTTTTATGTCATAGAAATGTGCTGTATATGTTTGCTAGTTTCGTTTTCATTAAAACAATAGGCTAAAACAGTACAATTTTGAGAAAGTAGGTTTTGGTAAAAGATTCTTCTGGTTTATTTTACTCTAGACAAAAGTCTCCGTTTGTTTAATAATTTCTCTGTAATTACAGGGCGTAGGAAAAAACAAGATTGTTGACAGATTCCTTCACCTACTCAACAGACCCCGAGAATATATGCAGCTGCACAGGTAAGAGGATAAGACCTGTAGCCTCTTAAGATGTTTTAATTGTTTATTTTTCTCCTAGTACAATTTAAAAATACTTCCTTACAGGCCCTTTTATAAGCCAGTTTTGTTTCTGTTCCTCCTTCTCTTATCTCTCCTCTCCTTAAAAGGTAATGAAACCATGCAAAATTTATTTTTAAAGTGACTAATGCTATATAAACATGAATTAATAGATATTTTGTGGACAGAGAGTGATGAACATT
This sequence comes from Equus quagga, assembly GCF_021613505.1. Classification (NCBI taxonomy): domain Eukaryota; kingdom Metazoa; phylum Chordata; class Mammalia; order Perissodactyla; family Equidae; genus Equus; species Equus quagga. The sequence continues at coordinate 53,983,442 of NC_060272.1, read as the reverse complement.
ATATTCTAGGAGCTGATTTCATCGACATAAAGGCTCTTAAATTAGAAGAAAAATATGTAGAGGCTAAGCTCATGTCTAACAAGAAGCTAAAATATCTCACAAGGAGAAACAATAAACCATGTGAATCTCAGGTATGAGACAAGGAACTCAAAAATATGGAACAAGTATGATATTAGTCTCCTTGCCTTCCTTGAATACACTTTGTGGACTACTTAGTTTTATGTGGTCAGAATACTGGTTCAGGGGTAGCTTTTAATCAAATAGATTTTATTGACATGGCTTGTTTTCAGCTTTATCAGTGAACCTATTCCAAATATTTTTAAAATAAAATATAAGCAGCAAATCCACCAAAAAGGAGAGAGAGAGAGAAAAAAAGGAATATAGCAAGTAATAAGCAACTTAAAACTAGATTGAATTGTTATTTTTTTAATCCGGGGAGATAAAAAATATTGTGTAGTGGAAAGAAGATTGAACTGAGTTACAATAATTAGTTTCTGGTGTGTGTCCTTTCACTAAATAATGATATGATTTTGAAAGAAAATTGTAGGAGGGAAAAGAAGACAGAGTTAGTGGGCAAAAGGAGAAAGAGAAAAGGAACAAGGTAAAGCTGAGAGATAGTCAAAACTTCTCTCTTGGGCTTTACACCTCTGGCTGTGATGGAGTAATTCATTCCAGATTAGTCCTACCACAGTACAAGCATACCTCAGAGATATTGCAGGTTTGGTTCCAGACTACTGCAATAAAGTGAATATTGCAATAAAGTGAGTCCCAATTTTGGTTTCCCAATGCATAGAAAAGTTATGTTTACACTATAGTGTAATCTATTAAGTGTGCAATAGTGTTGTGTCTAAAAAAATTTACATACCTTAATTAATAAATACTGTGTTGCTAAAAAATGCCAACCATCATCTGAGCCTTCAGCAAGTCATAATCTTTTTGCTGATGGAGGGTCTTGTAAAAAACAGATTATCTGCAAAAGCACAATAAAATGAAATATGCCCGTTTAGAACTATAAAACTGGGTAAGACTCATAAACACTGGGAAAAAAAGAACTACTAGGAATCTGTGAGCTGAACAACTACCAGAACTCCTATGTGGTTAGTAGCCTTCATTAAACATTCCTGGTATTCAGAAGATATCCTATAGAGTCTATGCTTTAGAAGTAGGACCAGTCTACCCCTAGAGTAAAAGCTACTCCATGCCCACACTTAAAAATTTTTAAAATAAGCCTTGAAAAAAACAGGATGCTTTTTTGGGAAATTATTTCTCGAACAAAATGACTTTAAAAATAAAGGGGAAGGATATTAGGACAGAAAATGCCTTGAAAAGATCAAACTGGGGCCAGCCCCATGGCCAAGTGGTTCAATTCACATGCTCCGCTTCAGTGGCCCAGGGTTTCACCAGTTCAGATCCTCAGTGCAGACATGGGACTGCTTGTCAGGCCATGCTGAGGCAGCGTCCCACATAGCAGAACCAGAGGGGCCTACAACTAGAATATGCAAGTATGTACTGGGGGGGCTTTGGGGAGAAGAAGAAGAAGAAGGAAAAAAAAAAGATTGGCAACAGGTGTTAGCTCAGTTGCCAATCTTCAGGAAAAAAAAGAAATGATGAAGTTGGTTCAAAAGTAAATTAACTGCTTAGCTGAACAAACTTAAAAGTCAATGAAGGAAGACTACAAAATCCAGACATTCAGCAACATAGCATTCATAATGTCACACATTCAATAGAAGATTACTAGACATACAAAGAAGCAGGAAAATTGGTCAATAGAAATAGACCCCAAAATGACAGATGATGGAATTAGCAGACGAGGACTATAAAACAGTTGCCATAAATATAATCAAGCATTTCAGGGGGAATAAAATGAACGTATGAGGGAATTATTAGGAATTTTCAATACAGAAATGGCAACCCTGAAAAAGCAGTCTCACATATGAGCAATTGGAGTCTCAAAAGAAAGGAAAAAGAATGGGACAGAAAAATATTTGGAGATATAATTGTGGAAAAATTCTCAAATTGGATGAAAAGTATAAAGTTAGGAATCCAGCTCAATGAACCTCAAGCAGGATAAGCAGGAAACCACAACAAAGTGCAATATAATCAAATTATTGACAATTGAAAGAGAAAATCTTTAAAATGGCCAGAGAAAAAAAGACATATTACATAAAAGGAGGAAAATGGTAAAAAATGATTACTGACTTTTCATGAGAAATAAATACAAACCACAGTTCAATAAAATGGTTGTTTTTAAAGTACTGGGGTAAAAGTCAGTGTAGAATAGTGTATTTGGCAAAAATATTCTTTAAAAATAAAGACATTTTCACATAAAGAAAAACAGAGTGTTTTTTTTACCAGCAGATGAGCACAATGTAAGAAAATTACAGTTCAGTATTTTCCATGAACATAAATACAAAAATCCTTAACAAGTATTAACAAATCAAATTCAACAATATATAAAAAGGATAGTACACCAAGTGGATTTTATCTCAGAAATGTAAGACTGCTTTAGCATTTGGTATCAAATAATGTAATTCAATTCATTTACAGCATAAAGGACAAACTATATAATCATATCAATCATTGCAAAGAAAAGCATTTGGTAAGATTCAGCACCCATTCATGATAAAATGCCACAGTAAACTACAAATAGCAGGAAAGTTCCTCAACCTGATTAGGGACATCTATGAAAAACCTACAGGTGACTTATATTTAATGGTGAAAGACTAAATGCTTTCTTCCTATAACTGAGGAAAAGACAAGGATATTCAGCATGATGCTGGAGGTCCTAGCCAGTGCAATAAGGCAAGAAAAAGTAATAAATGGCATACATGTTGAAATAGAAGAAGTAAAACCGTCTCTATTTAGAGATGACATGATTGTGTATGTAGAAAATCCTAAGAAATCTACTAAAAAAACTTATCAGAACTAATAAGTGAGTTGAGCAAGGTCAATGTAAAAAATTAATTTTATTCCTGTATAATAGCAATGGACAATGAGAAAATAAATTTTTAAAAATACTATTTACAGGGGCTGGCCTAGTGGCCGAGTGGTTAAGTCCATGCGCTCTGCTGCAGGCGGCCCAGTGTTTCTTTGGTTCGAATCCTGGGCACGGACATGGCACTGCTCATCAAGGCACGCTGGGGCAGCGTCCCACATGCTACAGCTAGAGGGACCCACAGGGAAGAATATACAACTATGTACTGGGGGGCTTTGGGGAGAAAAAGGAAAAAATAAAATCTTTAAAAAAAAATACTATTTACAGTAGTGTAAAAACATGAATACTTAGGAATAAATTTAACAACTTATGTGCAAATTTTAATTTGCTAATTTTAAAAGGAGATAAGATTATCTCAACTCCTAAACTTCTATAGGTCACCTTCATTGTTTCATAAGGTTTTCTAGCCTATTCCCACATGTTCTCGTGGTTCTTTGTATGAATGATGTCTTACATAAACCTAAGAATTTCAAATCCCTTTTTTTAAAAAAAGAATTTAGTATGTCAAGCTTACAGGACTAGGTGTTATAGGAGGTATAGAAAGAAATAAGAAACATAATCTCTATCTTTAAAGAGCTGTAATACTGTTCTTGTAATTATTTCAATCTTTCATGTTCCACTGAATCTGAAAAGCTCTAATGCCTTTTTTCCCTCACCTTTAAGCTTTTCTACCAGTTTTTCTTCCTACATGGACAAAGTTTGGGAAAATTAATGAAAGAATCAAAATGTTTAACTAGCTTGCTAGTTCTCACCTGAATAACTTTTATTTGTAACATATTGCAGTTCCAGTTTTTGAGACACAAGGCACATGGCTTGACCCATATTTTATGTTTTAGGGATGATCCAGTGAGCATTACAGATGTTCACTCTTAGGAGAATTTGTGCTATTTTATTTTGTTTGCATTGTGTTTAGTTTCTATTGTTTATTAGTGCCCTTAAAAATATGTAATTACTTGGAAATTTTAATGAATATATACTGATGCCACTTAAGCATATAATGTCAATTTAGAGCAAAAACAAATGAATTTAAATTTTGTATTTTAAATCAGCATGCAGAAAACCAACTTTCTCTTAAGAATGACTTCAGAAGTTGAAATCAGCTCTCCAATCTGTGCCCCAGAAGGAAGGAAGTCACTTTATGTGAGAGTCCCTTTGTATGGTGGGGCAGTTTTTCCATTTCTTTATGTTGGATAACAAAATATTTTTAAAGAAAGATATTAGGCTGAACTAACTCAATCAATTCTGATTGTAGATTATAGAGGTTACTTAACACAATCATCAAAAAAGGAGGCAAAGAAATATAAGTGTTTAGTAATTCCTAGGTGTATGTCACCATCACACTCATTGTCAACAAGCCTTTTGCTTATGATTTGTTATCTTTAATAGTTATAAGAAGTTTTGATAAATCTTATTTCTAGGAATTATTACTTGTCTTCTAATAATTGGTATTTATTAAGTTGTTTATAATATCATCTTATGATATTTTAATGTCCTTAGGCTCAGTAGTGATAGCCTCATTTTTATTTCTGGTATTGGTGGTTTGCCTTCTCTTTTTTTTTCATGATCAGTTTTGCCTGGGAGTTATCAATATTATTAGTCTGTTCAGGCAACCAACCTTTGGCATCATTAAACTTCTCTTTTGTATCTTTTCTATTTCAATAACTTCTGATTTTATCTTTATTATACCCTTCCTTTTATTTTCTTTGGATTTGATGTATTGATTTTTTAAAAAACTTTTTGAAATGAATGCTTCAATTATTAATTTTGAACCTTTTTTTTTCATCATACTGGACAGCAGACCTAGAATGTTCTCCCCACCACTTCTTACTCAAGTAGTTCTTCCTCGACCTTTTTTTTTTTTTTTAAAAGATTGGCACCTGAACTAACAACTGTTGCCAATCTTCTTTTTTTCCCCCCCTGCTTCTTCCCCCTCAAAGCCCCCCAGTACATAGTTATATTTTCTAGTTGTGAGTACCTCTGGTTGTGCTATGTAGGACGCTGCCTCAGCATGGCCTGATGAGTGGTGCTGTGTCCACACCCAGGATCCAAACCAGCGAAACCTCGGGCCCCTGATGCAGAGCACACGAACTTAACCACTAGGCCGCTGACCGGCCCCTCAACTTTTAATTTTATGTATGCATTTGAGGCTGTCTATTTTTGGGTCTCAGTTTTTTCATCTCTGAGTAAGAGGAGTGAACAAGGTCATTTCTAATATCTCTTTCAGCACTAAGTTCTAATATCTTTGAAGAGGAAAGTAGAAGATGGTATTCAAGGTCCTTTGAAAAGTTTAGAAGATCAGAGATCCCATGCCTTACTTCTTCCCTAGAATGTCTTTTACACCAAGCTTTTATTGTACAGTAACAAATGATCCATAAATAGTAAAGAATTACATGCTGCTTGTTTATATTCCATGGTAATTCTGACATTGCCTACATAAATGTATAGATCTGTTATCTATGAAAAAACTTTTTAAATTCAAAATATAATAATTTCAAAGGCATATATTTTATTATTTTTGTTTATAGCACCCATTGCTATGTTATTGATTGATGATAGTATTACAATAAAATATCTACTCATTTTAAAAGGGACCCTGGATATCTCTATTTGGCGATATTTAATTTATTAAATAAATTAAAGTTGGAAGTAAAGAATCTCCATTTCCATTTAAAATATATAGCATAAAGGATTTTCATTAGATTGACATCCCACTAATTTCAATGTGGGGAGTTTTTTCTTTATTATATACAGCTTTAGGGCTATATTTACCGTAAAATTTAAGCTCATAAAATTGCTTTAAGGGAAACATGTGTTTTAAAAGACCTAAAAATAGCAGTCAAAAAAATGTTTAGAATGTCTCTGATCTGTGAGTGACCTACTTAAGGTCTTTACTTTGTTTATTTTAGATTCCTTTTAATGGATTTGTGATGTTACAGTCTGAATAATTAGTCACACTCAATTTAGTTTATGGATGTCATTTCAACAAAATTAGTTATGAGCCATTCAAAACATAATTTTGATAAGCAAAACCATCACCAAACATACATGAATAAAACATGCTAGTGTAATTTTAAATATGGCCATCTTATGTTTTAATGATCAGGTCTCAAAATGAGCAAGCTGGGCAATTCTTGTCTTAAGTTAAAATCAAGATGTTGTTCTAAAAGTATGAGTTAGGTAATTTAAAAGATTAATGGGTATAATTACTTTTGTGGTATATATTTCAAACAGAAGGGACTACATGGCTCATATTTGTGAAGTGCATCTATTTACTTGTTTTTCCACAATGTTATGTTAATTTGATGTTAAAGAGGACACTTGATATGTCAACCCCTGTAGCTGTATTTCCTCCTTGGATAAAAGTGGACTACTGTATTATAATCAGAGTTACCTTAAGGCTTTGAAATACTTATGTTACCAGGTTTTTTTTTTTATTTACTACCCTCCATATATGAAGATGATGGCGCAGGTCCAATCATTAGCATGACCTGTGCTGTTGATTATTTTTCTAGTAGTGGTGCCCATTGTAAATATAGACTTCTGAGGTCCCCCAGTATAGTCCCACATTTCTCTTCCAGTGGGATTTTCCTCCTTTATGCCCAACTGACTCCAGACTGGACCATTCTCTGTCCTTCTCACAGGTTTTGGACTTGTATCCATTCCTGTCTTTATTCCTCCATCTAAAATCTCTTTTTCTTCTCTAATCGTTCAACATTTTGTCCATCGTTGCATGGAACTTTTTCTGATTTGTCATTCTGGGTGTAACTGTTCCTTCCTCTGAAATTCTGTAGGACTGAATTTGTACCATTGCAAGAGAAAGAACATGGATTTTAGAGATCAAATTGTTTCTTCGCCGTTAACTTTTGTGTGGCCTTGAACTCTTTGAGTCCTGATTTCCTTTCCTAAGTTCCCTAATTATCAAATTGAGATAATAATATTTTGCAGGATGATTATGAAAATTAGATGGGAGAATATATGCAAAGGACAAACCACAATGTCTGGTACATTTTAGACACCTAAATATTTAGGCAAACTAATAAATATTAGTTTCTTGCCACATACCCCACTTTCTTATCTCACTCTGATTTGAATTATAGTTAATTTCTTTTCGTTTTTTTTAGTTAATTTCTATATCTCATTTCCATTCCCTTCCCTTTCCCCCGTCATGCCTCCCTAACTTAATAGGAAACTTTTTGAGGGCAGGAGTCTGGTTTATTCCTTATATATTAATTCATTCATCTAATCTGTATTTATTAGTTTCCTGTTATTTGCCGGTGAGTGTTTTAAACACTGGTGATGGATAGATTGATATTGATCTTAAACTAGATGTGCTTGCTTGCTTGTCAGTAGGTGAGAATACATCAATGTTTATAATACGCTCTTGTATATAAGCTATGAAAGAGGCAAGTGCAGGTTCTGTGGGAATCTTGAGGAAAGGTACCCAACCCTCTGAGTATATGCATATGATACAGTGGAAGGTGTCTGGCGAAGGTGGCACTCGAGACTGAGTCTTAAGGGATAAGTAGGAGTTTTCTAAGTGTAGAACAGAGAAAGTGGCATTATGGTTATTGAAAACAAGCTATCTAAAAACCAGGAAGTGAGAGGCGACTTGGTGTAGCATGGGATGTATGGGTGTAGGTGCAAGAGGTGATGACAAAAGGAAGATGTGGGCCTTGTGGGGACTTCAGAGGCCCTGCTGAGGTTGGATTTTATCCTGAATGCAATGTGATGGAGTTAAAGTAAGAAAGATCATTATCACCATGGTCTGTGGGTGGATCAGAGTCAGATGAGACTTGACTCACAGAGAACACTAGGAGGAGATTTTAGTAACCCAGATAAAATAGTTGAGGCTGAACAAACATACAGTAGCTCCCCTTATCATAGGGGATATGTTCCAAGACGCCCAGTGGATGCCTGAAACCATGGATAGTACTGAACCCTATACAAATAACTATATTTTTTCCTTTACATACATACATACCTATGATAAAGTTTAATTATAAACTAGGCACAGTAAGAGATTAACAATAATAACTAATAGTAAAAACAGAACAATTATAACAATACACTGTAATAAAAGTTATGTGAAAGTGTTCTCTCTCTCTCAAAATATCTTATTGTACTGTACTCACCCTTCTCGTGATGTGAGATGATACAGTGCCCATGTGATGAGTTGAAGTGAGGTGAATAATGTAGGCAATGTAAAACTTATGAATTGTTTATTTCTGGAATCTTCCGTTTAATATTTTCGACCGCAGTTGACCTCAGTTAACTGAAGCCACAGAAAGCCAAACCACAGTTAAAGGGGGCTACTGTATGAGCAATGAGAATGGAAAGAAGGGACATATTGAAATAAGTTTAATTGGCTAATTTTAGAAGCCTTGATAACTATATGGAGAGTGAGGGGAAAAAAGAAGAGTAACGACCTTATTTATAGTCTACCAATCATGAGGCACGTACTTTGTGTTGTTCCCAGTGCACACAAATATTTGTTGAAACGACTTGATATGTGCTAATTCCATCTGGGCCTTCCAACTCAAGCTCCCCTGTGATCAGCCGTGCCTGCCTAGAGACAGGGCTGGTTGTTTCAGAATTGAGTAAGGTCCCTTATCTACATGTATATTAGACCTGTGACTGCATTGTATAAGTGCTGTAACCCCTGAGATGGTTAAAATACTGCATTGTGCATGGTTATTGTTAAAACATTTGCTTTACCTCCTTCATATTTTTATATATTTTTTCTTTGTGAAATCAAATGAGATAAAGTGAACTGTAAAACTGTAGCATTGACCCTCTTCAAATCAAATATCCTGGAGTGAATGATGACATGATTTAAAAAGCACAGCATAATTCAACATACAAGGCTTTCCTCAGGCTAAAGAAAACTGAATGTGACACTATAAATTTTGAAGTTCACAAAGTCCCAGAGGGCAAATAGATATATTGGTAGGAAATAGAAAAACTAAAAGCTTTTCTGAAGTCTTGTGGAAAAAATATTATTGAGCCATCAAGACATTCTTAGCACTGATAAGAGCAATAGAAAACTGGATTCATGCCAGATGTCAACTGCTCCACAAAACCTCTGGGGTACTCTTCTCATCTTCCCCATTAAAAATTTGAAAAAGCTATTTTAGAACATTTTTATCAGCAGTTGAACAGTAGTTTTCCCACTAAGAATGCCTTCTGCTACCTCTTTTTTACAAAATGAATTTTGCTAGTATCTCTAAATTTTTGGTGTAGATCTTTAGGTTTGTAATATTTTTGACACTTCTCTGGATGATCTCCAAATCCATTTAAGTTCCTGTATTATTTTTGTTTCTTTATGAACAAACATGTTCATAGCAGCTACTCTGTAGCAGGCACTGTTTAAACTGTTTTCAGATTGTAGCTTATTTCTGCTTACTACAACTCTGTGAGATCAGTACCCTTACCATCTCTGTTTTGCAGATGAGAACACTGAGGCACAGAGAGGTTAAATGACTTGGCTGAGGTCACATAGCTGGCTTCAACCCTGTGCTCTAACCACTGCACTGTGCTGCTGCTTAACTTTGTTGTGCTGATTGAGTAGTATTTTAGTGATGATAGGACTTTCATAAGTATCTCACTAGGATGCTAGCCATGTGGTAAGACTGTTGGTCAACCAATTCTGACATTCTATTCTTCAGTATATGTATAATATCTTGATTTTTTAAATTCTAGCATTATATTTCTAATCATTGCTCAGCTTGATCCCAAGTTCTTTCCTTTGCCCAGTTAATCCATATTTTTCCCATCTTTCCAATAGTAATATGCTATTAAATTTCATTTTCTGCTTTCTTGATCACTTTTCTAGATTATTAAACCACTTTGACCCTTAATCACATCTTCCCTGAGGTGTGTCATCAGTACATTTAATAGCTCTGTTTTCTGTTTTGTCACCCAGGTAATTCATAAAAACATAACCCACACTAATTCTTTGTGGTCTTTTATGTGCTGTTCTTCCCAGACCAACACCGCTTCAGTTCTTTCGGTGCACCCACTGAATAGTTGTGGGTTATAGAGGTTCATGAGTCAGAGCTGCAGGCAGACTCCTGAAACTGGAGATACCAGCAAGCAGCATGCTCTCAGCTGTTTTGGAAGAGAAGACTGGAAATGAGAAGAATTCTATGAGATTCTTATTATTTTTATTTTCTAATTCACAAACTTAAAAAACTTGAGAACCACTGATGCAGTGTGTATTTTTTCCTAGTTTCTTATATCCCTTGCCACTAGAGAATAGCCGCATTCCTCTCAAGCCTTATGTGCTTTTTTAGTTTGAGAAAAACTCTAAAAATCAAAAAAAAATGTAAGTAAAAATATATAACACATACCCAAATTTATCACATTTAACAACTGTTAATATTTTTTCAAATTTAATTCCAGTCTTCCTTTTGCAGAAATAAAACACTGTAGTTATAGCTAAAGTCCCCTTTAACCAACGCTTCCAATTTCATCTCCTCTTCTTCAAGTCAATCTCTATCATCAATTTAGCTTATAACCTTCCAGTCCTTTGTGGTTTTTGTTTAAATTGTAAAGCAAATTTTTGTTAAGAAAATTATTATTTCACACCGACTTCCATTATAAAATCAATGATACTCTGATGGGAGGAGGGATTAGAAAAAGTTTTAATCATTAGTTGTAGTAAAAATAAACTCAACTTTGCAATTGTTTCAATATCGGATTATCTTAACATGCTTAACATCACATCCCAGCCGTTTAAACCTGCTCCCTCTGGGCCTCTCCTGTCAGCATCAACTGCAGATTTCTTATAGCATCCTTAGGTAAGCAGATAGAGTGAAGAAGTATCATGTACCAGTGCCATATACTTCCCAACCATCTTTTTATTCATCAAAATCTAAAATGTTTTTTGTTGAGTTTTATAAAGTGCTATTTCTTAGAAGTAAGACAGATAGTGCTGTAGCCAGACTTTTCAGATAATAACAACATGAGCAGAAGAGGACGGCATGAGGTGCTTAAATTTAGAAAGTAGATTTGTATCTTAAAGGGATTGCTCAGTTCACAACTCCGTTAAGTAATTTCTACTAACTGAGATCTAGCTGTAATGTTTTGTGCAAGAAGAATTAAGAGCATTGCTGGAAAATCTAAGAATCGTTTCTACATTTAACTTCATTCATTCAAACAATCAACAGATTTCTAGGTTGGGACCCTAGAAGCAGAGTGAGAGATGGAAATGTTTGTGTAAGTGATTTTAGAGGGAGAGCTTTTAGGTGAAACTTGTAGGGAAGTGAAGGAGTCAGGATAAGGCTATGGAAAAGAGGTGGTTTTAGTTGAAGTTTGGCCTTAGCCTTTTTGCAGGGAGCTCTAGAGCAATAACACCACTACTCCATTATCCCCTCTGGAAGCAAGGGGGCCAGGCTTTTTTCTTCCCATATCAGTAAGTCATTGGTTAAGGGCCACTCTCTAGGAGAGGGGTAAGGGGGGAGCTCTAACCTCCCAGGCATTTCTGGGCAAGGTAGCTCCCCATTGGTGGAAGGTAGTTTTTTGTAGACAGGTGTGACTGTGAGTGCTCAGAAGTCAGTACTGCAGCAGCTGGGGGATGGGTGCATTTTGTGGTAAAGGAGATATGGGTAGGGTACCAACAACAAACTTCTATTGAGCTCCTATTAAGTACAGTCCCTAGCACTGTTGTAGACCTTGAGAATACCGAGATGAACAAGACAGACATAGTCACTGCTATCATGAAGCTTTCTTTCTAGTAGTGATGAGAAGATATGCAACAAACAAATAGTTCAATAAACAGGAAAATATCAATGCTATGATGGAAATGATATAAAAATTTTTAAAGGGCAATGTGATAGGGAGTAAATGGGAGACTACTTGAGGAGTAGAACTCAGAAACATTGACAAGTTTGGCAGCAATGACTGTCTTCATAATTGCGATGGGATTGCAGCAAGAAAGACATTCTAGCATTTCAGCAGCTTTGTCTGTTCTAGAGACTCAGTGGATGAATTGACCCAGTGTAGGATAGATCCGTAAAAGATAACAGACTACAGTGACTAGAGGGTTGTGAGAACTTGGGCTAGTGACAGTTTAGAATAAGACTCTAGCCAACAGCTGAAGCTACCAGGCCTAGCTAGGGTCTGACCCTGGGGGAATAGGGTTAGGGAGAATAGGGTTACGAGGGATGCTGATATTGGTGTGATAATCAGGAAATGGAAGGAACAGAGGCAGAAGATATGATTCTTGTTATAAATCCCCAAATATGAGATTTATAACTTCTTTGAGCAAGACTAATGGGTCATGTATCTCATTCCTTGATTAGAATAGGAAGTCAGTAACTGAGCAGGGCTGAGCCTTCAGCTAAATGAAACTGAATAAAGCAGGGGTAGCACTACAGGCTTTTCAATCTGTTATAACGAAGATATCTTTTCTATTAAACAACACGTACACTCTGAATGTGATTTTTTTTTTTTACCAACTCTCAGTGGTAATTGTATACAATTGAATATCATTTTCCATTGAGGACTTAAATTCTGCTGCTGTATTACTTAAACAGTGTTGCTGATATTTATTTACTGGTTTCTGTTGGTAGCGATCAGATGACAGTAATGCTACATCTGGTCAGTGGTGTTGGTAGGTTTTAAGACATGGTTTTTAGGAATGCGTCACGTCAAAAAGCATAAACTATTTATTACAAAACTGGGCTAAAATAAAACAGAAGCTTCAAAATTGTAAAAGAAAGCATGAGTTTAGGTAATCACTCTGAGCCCAAATTTCGTCATAGGTTGTTGTAAGGATGAAATAAATGGCTTATGTCACATGTATCTAGAACAGTGCCTGGTACATGGTAGGGACTCAGTTACAATTAAATCTCTTCTCTATGAGTCTGTATTGTCTCCTATCCATATGTAGATGAGTGCCACACCTTCAGCCCCTTCCTCTTTTCTAGCTTTGGGACTGCATTTTTCTTTAAAAAATATCCTCATATAGATCTCTGAGGCATCTCAAACCTGAAATATCCACGTCTTCATACCAACTTTTCCTTTTTAAATGTCCTCCAGCATCTTTTCTATACCTGGTTCATGGTGGGTATCAGTAAAGCAATGCTGATTATGTGATTGGAAAAGGAAAGAATGGATGTTTCCTCTCTGAGCTTATAGAATCCTGTATCCAGTAACCTGGTCTCTAGTTGGTATACCTTTTCTCTTTCCCTGTCCTTCATCTTGACAGCCAGTCATTACAAAATCGTGTCTACATTTTTCAAAGTCTCCTGTATATTTTCCGCTTTTCCTTTCCCACAGTCACTGGCCCTGCCTGGACTGTTACAATAGTTTCTTCTCCTGCACTCTAGAGTTGTAACCAAGTCCTTTCCATCCTTGTAATAGATATAATATCTCCCCGCTCCTCTGAGCCATAATTCTGTTCCTCATTTTCTCTTGCCTGGGCTATTGTAGTAGCCTCCTGGTTAAGAACTTAGCCTCCAGTCTGTCCTTCCCATGCCTTGTGTTGTTTCAACCAATAAAGTTGACCACTTACTTACTGCAACTGTTCAGTGACTCCCATTGCCAACAGCATCAAGTCCACACTCCTTAGTCTGAGCCCCATTTGTTTCTCTAGTCTTACTTTCAACCTTTCTCTCCTACATACTGAGGCTTAAGCTATATGAACTGCCTGTGGTGCATATTCATGACACCATAACTTGCCACATACAGCTCTTACAGTCTGGAATGCCCATCCCTATCAAGTCTACCTGGAAAACTCTTACTTTTTCTTCAAAATGCAGATCAAAGCCTTTTCTTCCAGGAAAATTTCTTAGACCCTTCCTTCACCTTTTCCCTCACAGGCAGATGTTGTTTCTTTTGTTTGTGACAACATTAGTACAAAATGTTTTTTAAAGTAGGGAGCACATACCAAGGGGTTCAGAACCATCCGCTGGGACATGGGAAGATGTTAGAATTTATGTTTGTTTTGATCTTTAAAATATGAAATAAGCATTACTGATGTTTAGTATACAGATTGACACTGGAACCCTTATTTGTTCAGTTTGTCAGATGTGATATGGGAAGTATGCAGAGAGAATTGTGGGAGTTCATATTACAATAGGATGACAATGGTGCTCGTGGGTATTTATTTGACTGTTTAATATGACAACACTTAACAGTTTACCTGTGCCCAGTTTAGTAGATTTACTGGTTATGTTACCTAGTTTTGACTAAGCTAGCCCTTGTATAATGGACAGTTGTTTAAAAGATTCTTGAAAATGATCTCGGGATTGAAAATAGGATTAATAATGTAAACATAAAGAAATAACATCAAATTGGCAGAAAATTTTATAAGTATAACCAGTGATGGAGCATCTGATTTGATTGAATAGAGAAATTTCTCTGGAGTAAGGTTACAGAGGACACTACACATGAAATGTATTTACTACATAATGATTGAAAACAGAGCATTGCTACAAAGAAGTTGAAAGTAGATTTGTACAAAGCACTACAGGATGTCACCAGTTTGATATATCACATAAAAAACAGACCTTTAAAATAAAGCGAGAATTATTGCAGTATTTTGTAATAAGATAGGAACTGACCATGAAAATCTTTTTATACTGCACAGTCTTACTTGTAATCTCACTGTATTTAAAAGATCTGCCAAACCTACACATTTGTTTTTTAGAAAATCGAGTTCAAAATATGTTGATCTGTCTGTGTGTTAAATGGCTGTCAGAGAGATGCTACATAAGAGATATTTTAAAAGTTAAAAGGCAACATTTAATCTGATTCTTCAAAATAAAGATCATGCTTTAGCAGTAAAAGGGAAAATAACTCCTTGAAAAATCTCTGGAGAGAGTATTTTTAAATCAGATGTTTGTAACTATTTTAATTGTGTTTTTATGGCTGAAAATAATGTGTGTCACTGTGTGATATTGTGATAATATGAAATATATATTTGGTCTTTGTCCTTGTTCCTGACACAAGAGCTTCTAAAACCATTGTAATTTCCTGAGTGGTATGGGTATCTTTTGTTGTAATATTTCATCTTGGTCCCCAGTTCTAAGGCCCTTGGAGTCTCTGGAGTGATTAGAGAGTCTTTTTGTATGCTAATGAGGTGACTCTAGGTTCCCAGATAGCTTCAGAATGGGGACAGGTTGCCAGAGAAACCAGCCATGTGATTAGAGGGTCGGAACTTTCAACCCCATCTTCCCACCTCTGGGGAAGAGAGGAGAGGCCCTGAAGATTAAGTTAATCACCAGTGGCCAATGATTTAATCAAGCATGCCTACCTAATAGAACGTCTATAAAAATTCTAAACAGTGGCGTTGGAGAGCTTCCAGTTTGGTGAACACACTGAGGTGCTGGGAGGGTGGTGCACCCAGAGAGAGCATGGAAGCACTACGCACATTCCCCCTCCCCCTCCGTAACTTGCCCCATGCGTTTCAACATTTGGCAGTTCCTGAGTTCTATCCTTTGTAATAAACTGGTAGTAGTAAATAAAGTGCCTTCCTGAGTTCTGTGAGTTGTTCTAGCAAATTATGGAACCTGAGGAAGGGATCATGAGAACCCCTGATTTATAACTGGTCCGTTAGAAGGATGGGAGGCCTGAGACTTGCAATTCGTGTTTAAAGTGGGGGCAGTCTTGTAAAACAGAGTCCTTAACCTGTGGGGTGTGGGCTAACTCTGCCGAGTAGTTAGTGTTAGAATTGAATTGACTTGTGGGACACCCATTTGGTGTCTGCAGAAAATTAGAGAATTGTTTGGTGTGGAAAACCCACACATTTGGTGTCAGAAGTACTGAAATATTGATCATACATTCCTAAAATATCTCATATCTGCACACTAAAACAATTGGAAATATAATTTCCTCACATCTTTAAAAATTTTATAAATGAAGAGTTTCAGGGACCCATTTTTTCAAAATATAAAATGTGGCACTGTCCGGTTAGTTTGCAAAACCACGGATTGACATCAGGAAAGAGAGAAATTCCCAAACCTAATTGTAACAAAAACCTTTGTATGTTTCATAAATGAGGTTGAAAAATGCATGTTGAACTGTAGGGAGAGCACTCAGTGTTGTCCTTCTCTGTGGATCTGCGTGTCTTCATGAGCTCTTTTTCAGTTATAATAGCTGTTAAAACAAGTATCAAAATAAACTGAATTTAGAATTAGACCTTTAAGTTACACAAATAATAAAGTGTATCAATCACATTATTCTCTACAAGATATCCTTCTTTAGTTTTTAAGGAGATCAAAAACTTCTTTGTATTATTAACAGATAAAATCTAAAAGTACTTTTAAGGTGTTTTTCATTTTTAGCTTGTTTTTTGTTTTTATTTTTTTATTTTTTTTTTAGATTTTATTTATTTATTTTTTTCCTTTTTCTCCCCAAAGCCCCCCGGTACATAGTTGTATATTCTTCGTTGTGGGTCCTTCTAGTTGTGGCATGTGGGACGCTGCCTCAGCGTGATTTGATGAGCAGTGCCATGTCCGCGCCCAGGATTCAAACCAACGAAACACTGGGCTGCCTGCAGCGGAGCACACAAACTCAACCACTCGGCCACGGGGACAGCCCCCTTTTTGTTTCTATTTTTGTATATTTTAGAATGTATTTTCTCAAAAAAAAACCTTTTATTGATAGTACATTTAGAGCTAGAGCCACTGACCTAGAACAGGCTCTGCTGTTGTTCATGTCATTCTTTGTCACAATTACGTGTTCCCACCTTTCTCTCCCCTTCTAGACAGTGAGCTCTCCCTACGGGCAGGGATGTGTCTTTGAACTGCCTTCTTCAGCATTATTTCTGGAGCATGGTGAATGTTCAATAAACATTTGGTAAACAGATGAATAAATGTAGTATCTCTTCCTTCCCATCCATCTTCAAGACATCCGTTTAGAGAGTCCTCTCTCTGCAAAGGATGGATGATTGGTCCTCCATTCCATGATATGAAAGACAGACTCTTCAGCATGATACTTAAGGAAACAGTACATTCTGACTCACTCTACCTGTTCCGCTCTGCTTCACTCCACGCAACTGTGTTCTAGACATACTTGGTGTTCCCTCAAACTTCTCTTGCATGTGCAGACTTCTACTTGTTTGTCTGTTCCTCTGCCTGGAAGCACCTTTTACCCGTCCTTGCCAGTTGAAATCATATTCAGTCACCACACCCTGTTCTCTTCAGTCAGAATTAATTGCCTCTCCTTTATCCTCACTGAATTTTTATTTAATTTCTATTATAGCTCTTATTGCATTCTGACATGAATTATATTTAATTGTCCTATATCTATCTCTCTGTCATGTGAGCTTCTTGAGAGCAGGATCTCTGAGTTATTCGTTTTAATAACCCTTCATGCCTAATAATCTGCTTTCCACATTGGAAGTACACAAAATTTGCTTAATACACTCATTCATTCATTTATTCCTTGGGCAAAAATCTATTGCATGCCTAGAAGGTGTGAGGCACAGTGACAGGCACTAGGCATATAAGAAAGATGATGTCCCCTTGTCTATAGATGGTATGCCTTGTGAGAGGACAGTTATATGAAAACTAAAAAATTTCTTGAGTATAAAGTACTTTCTATGGAATAGTTAGTTCAACTGAGAATACAGAAGTGAGAAATGAGGAATGCTTCAAAGAGGAGGCGGCACTTGAACTGAGCCTTTAAGGAATGGACCTTAACTGTTTGTTAGGCAAAGAAAGGAGAAGGGAAGAAAAAACTTTCCAGAAAAAGTATACACAAGTATGCACAGAACCTAAGGAACTTCCGATAACTCAGTCCAGCCTCAGGGTACGTGACTGAAATAGCTGATTGGAATCATCCATTTCAACAAACATTGAATACCTTTATATACTGGTTGCTTTTCTAAACGTGAGTGATTACATCAGGAACAAAAGAGATAAAAACTCCAACCTTCATGTTTGTATTCTAGGTGCTGGTGAGAGAGAGAGAGAACAGGATAATTGAAGTATGTTATAGTTATTAAATTAAATTAGATAATTTAAATTAAAATTAAAAGTTAAATTTTTAAAAAATTTTTAAAAATTAAAATTAAAAATTAAAATTAAAAGGTAAAGTAAATTATAGTAAGTGCCATGAGGAAAAATAAAGCAGGAAGGGGGCTGGAGTAGGGGTGACCATTTTTAATAGGTTCACCAGGGAAGCCTCCCTGAGAAGGGTGACATTTGAGTAGCACTGGTGAACAGTAGCCTATTTCTGGTCTTTTGCCTCTATAAAGTGTTTTTTTATTTTTTTAAGTTTTATCTATGTATTAAATACTTTTTTTGTTTTGGGTGTGGTTTTAGAGATCTTCTGACTAAGCTTCAATAAATAAGAATAATACCTAAACTAAAATGAGAGAACAGGACAAATGAACCACACCCTCATATTTGTCCTGAAAGAGTAGAAGAACTTGCCCAGGAGGTGAGAGAACTTTTCAGTCCCAAGGTGGTATAAACTATTTGGTACTTATTAGGATGTAGTTCTTGAAATGCCCACCAGCAGAAGTCAGAAAATGCCACACGTACTGTCTTTTTGGCATCATTCTAGAGGCTTTCCACAGTGATTATCCTGACATAGTTCATAAAGCAGTAAAAAAAATGATTGCCATTTATGACCACTCATTTATTTAATTTGGGGTTCAAGAAATGTTAGATAGCAGAAGGGAAAAGGCAGCCAGATGCTGAACTTGCTGTGCAGCGTGAGCTGTCTTCAGCTCAACCCAGTTTCCTGAAGGTGTTGGCTCAGGACAACAGCTCCTTATTGCTGTTTTCCTAATAGTATGGTAAACATTTTTGTACTGAAACAACTAGATGTATTATGGAATAGAGTTCAAAGTCTCCGTCAAATTTTAGGATAAATCTTAAGATGATAAAGAAACATGCTTAGGGGCCTGTGCTGGTCTTCTGCCCTCTTAGTTCCTCAGAGGTGTTTGTTCCTTCTCTTCTGCCATTAAAATGATACTGGAAGACAGGCTGGGGCTGAAACAAACTCTTTGAACTTTTGCTGCTAAAAGCAATATATATTGTTCTTCTTATGATGCACTAGTGTCTTCTTTTAAGAAAATCTATCATAAAAACTTAATAAAATAGGTAAATTATGGAAAACTTAAATATAGATTTCGTTTCCCCAAATATAATGCTTATTTTTATACTTTCTGTTTGACTCAACTGGTTAAAGTGTGATAAATTTAAAACCAGAACATTGGAAATTTCCTCCAGTTGATGAACAACCAGAAATGAAGATAAAGGGGCCGGCCCCGTGGCTGAGTGGTTAAGTCTCACACTCCGCTTCAGTGGCCCAGGGTTTCGCCGGTTTGGATCCTGGGCACAGACATGGCATTGCTCATCAGGCCATGCTGAGGCGGCATCCCACATGCCACAACTAGAAAGACCCACAACTAAAATACACAACTGTGTATTGGGGGTACTTGGGGAGAAAAACAAAAGAAGCAGGAAAAAAATGCAGATAAAATAATTCATAGATTATAGTATATCAAGTAATATCATGATATATTTAAATGCAACTTGCATAGTAAGTTTTAGGCAATAAGTATTACACAAAAAATGTATTTTGGGTTATTAATCAAAGACACATGCCTAACCAGCTTCATGGAGAACTGGGGGCTTAAGTCTCCTGATGGACTTAAATAGCAGTGGGCTGTTTGTCCTTTGTCTTAGCGATTGCAAATATTTATTTTAACTTTATTTTGAATTGCCTGTGGTAAAATATCTTTTGATATTTTACCTCATGCAAGATCTAGTATGAACTACTTTATTAGTATGGTACATTATTGGCATGGTAAGGTAAGATAAGTTCACTTAACTATATTATGAATTTAACTTCATCAAGGGAGGGAAGTTTTACCTGTTTTCTTCACAGATACTTCAGCATCTTAAGCAATGCCCATTAGTAAATGTGCAATAAATGTTTATTGAATGAAAGATTATGGAAAGTCCTGATATGAAAAAATGATCACATTTTTTTTACTCTATCACACTTTTATGTTGTTACCCAATTAATGAGGCTTTTAAAATATATAAATTACTAAATACTCTATTTTCTGGTAAATTTATCTGGTATATTCCCCAGTCTCACCCTCTGGTTTTATGTGTGTGTGCATCTTTGCAGACTCATTCAGTTTTCTTTTTACCCTGCATTTCATTCTTCTAGTCCTTTTAAAAAACTGATTAGAAAATGCATTTTTTAATGACAGGAGAAATAAGGGACCTGCATACCGTTTTTCTTTTTTGTCTGGAAAAGGGAAATGAAGTTCCTACGAAGAAATTAGGTCATTTTGAGTCCCTAAAATTTACCAAGCCAGAAAGCTAGTTTTCAGAATAAAAATAAAAGATCCAACTTTTTAATATACCATTTTACTAGATTTGTTTTTAAAGACTAGATGACTTACAAAACTTTAAGAGTTTGCTAACAGACTTTTTCAGCATGGCTTTGAATATTGGAGGAATTTCTTTTTAAATAGTGCTAATATGTTACTAGGAGATGTGGTGAGAAGGGTAAGTAGGTTTTGAAAACTAAGCATGTTCTGAAATGTTTAGCTTCCATCAAATGACTGTCTTGCTGTGGCTATTTTCTACCTGCTGCTCCCAGCTAGAAGCTGCCTCTGAAGCACAGAGTGTTGCGTCACAGTAGACTTCCTTCCATAAATATTATCCTCCTAATGTCTTCCTTCCTTTTATGGTTTGTTAGGATTTTTTGCATCTGGACATATTAGTGATGAGTGATTGACTACTAAATAAACTATTTGTCCTCCAAAACAACTGTTTTAAGAGCTGGAGTCTTTTCAGTCACTTGGGCAGAAATAATATTTTGCTTATCTTACTAAAAGGAATTTTCCTTCAAAGCACATATAATAATACTATTTCTCCCTCCACTTTTATCTTAGTTTTTACTCTACTATATTCCCTCAGATGTTTTATTTTAGTTCCCTCTGTGGAGATGAGTAATCTTGGACTTTAAGGGGTTAAGTGATTGACCAAACTAAGAGGACTCAGATTTAGTCCAGTGCTGGTTTTTAACTAAAACTGCAGTAATCATAGCTAATTTGTGTCTTCCTTTTTTTACGTTAGATGGCAAAGCTGCTTATAATAATAACTTCTTTTTTTGAGGGCCTAGGGAACTTTATTTCCAAACATGACGAAGTAAATTTGCCTTTTATAAGCAAGGGTGGGAAGGTGATATGCTGTTATTTAGCAGAGAGCCCAGAATGTTTGTGAATGTTGATTAATTCTTAAATTTGTTTGCATTATCTGTGTCTAAGTACCGCTCTCTGTTTTATTAGTGTTCCTTGCTTTATTTCATTAACTTATTTTTAAATCAGTCTTGTGGAAATTATATTCTTGATGATGCCATGAACCTTCTTCACGTGAAAATGTCTTTTGACAGCGTTTACTTCTCAGTAATGTGCTTATACTTATTGGCAAAAATTAATTTAATTCTGTTTTCATAATCATCCATCTTTTTAAAATATTAAGCAAATATTTGTTAAGTGCCTCTTATGTGCCATATTCTATCTTTCCTTTCTTGTGTTTAGCTTATGTTAATGAGTGGACTATTCCTATAGCCATTTTTGTTTTAAAGACTTAAAGTTAGAGATTTTTGTTAGCTATTTGAAACTCTTGTATGTCTTCTTTCTTCCTTCACTCTTATGTTTATTATTTTTCTAAAAGAAAGCTAACCATAAACCAATTTAAATACAACTCACTAAAATATTATCCTCAAAATAAACATCACTATTTTGAGATCTTTTGCTTCTCAATAAATTAGAGGATATTAGCTTAATGTACTTTTACAAACAACACTTCAGAACAGATTGTGCTTGCTCTCTAGAGGCCAATTTTCTTTCCTTATTTTGACAAAAACCTGGTCTTCATAGAATCTAATTACTTTTATTGCATGAGGAATTATTTTAAATTACTGTCGAAACATTAATAACTTCAATTAAAAAAAACTTTAAGATCACAGTGTTAAAAGAAGAGTAGAGTTTAGCAGCATATTTCTTTGAGCAACCCCTTAATCAACAGAGGCTTTAATTGATAGACAGCTTTAGTTTGTAAGATAGTATGAAGTGAGAACAATTGGTGCTAACATAAATGTCAACAATTAGCTGAACATTCTAATTAATTCATGAAGCATTGCTGGTAACTGTTATGTACTGGAAAGCCATCTCTTCACTAATCCTTAGGCTAAGGAAATGTGACTAAGTTGTGTTTTAACTTTTCTTCTCCCCAGTATTATTGAAATTGTTGACTTTATTTTAACTTTTATAAGCTTCTATTTCAAAGCTGTTCTTGAGAAGAACAAATTAGAATTGAAATTGTAGCAAATAAAATATTCTCTTAGGGTCATTGCTTATTTGTGTGGAGAATTAATATCTTTTGACCCAAGATGCTCATAAATATAGATCAGTGATTTTAATCAAATGCCCTCTGAAAAAGAATCATTATCTTGTCCTTAAGAGTCAGTGTATATGCTACCTGTGACAGTAGCAGTTACCTTATCACTTACTAAGTTGAAGTTTATAATATAAATATCTTGAAAAATAAGCTTTTTTCTTATTGTAATAAGTACTATGTAGAAGATAGTGGATTGTTTTCTACTTTTATATATTCAGGGAAACTTACTGAAATATAAGCCAACTCTTTTTTTTTAATTTAATATCATTTTACATAGGCTTTTACACAGGCTTTACAAAGGCTAGTAAGCCTTTGCTTTTCCTTTGATATATAAGACAAAAGAATCATTAATAAGAGCAGAACAAAACCACTTTATCCTATAAATTCCTCTTTCTCGCAGACTACTCCACTGAAATCTCTGATGCCCATTTGTATTTATCCTCATTTGTAGGCCCTTTTGGAAATCATATCATTTGTGCTTGTTCCCTCAAACCTATGGTTTTTCTTTACAGCACACAAATCTTTTGAGAAATCTAACTTGAAAAGTTGTGTGCTATCAGAATTCAAGTGTTATAGAGCAATTTCATTTGCCTTTTTAAAGTTGAAATTCAGCTTGAATTTCCTGTTCTTAATCTGCTGTGAAGCACTATAATTATTAAGATGACAACTGAATTTCCTTTCTACTGACAATGATACAAGAATTCCTTTTTCCATTTTGGTGCTAGAAGGTGTCATGTTGTTGCCCATTAAATATGTGACAGCTGAGGTGAGAAATTCTTTATATTGCTATAGAAATCTGTGTGATCACATCTTTTTCTCTTTCTCACCCACCCCGTTCTGTATTGCAAGAATATTAACACTGAATTCGTGAGAATAAACTCTTTTCATGATTTGTTTAAACTCTAAAAATTAATTTTTTAACAGAAGATAGGATAAAGTATGTCTTACAATAAACTTGTAAGACCCAAGAATACAAGAAATAGATATATGACTATATATCATAGTATTGCATAAGAAACATTTTATTCATGTTAAAGTTGATAAGTGCAAATGAATTGTCACAATATATTTTCACTTTTCCTAAGATCCCCCAAGGCTTTATTTTAGACACATTTTAATTTGAATTTTAGCAAAGATTAAAGAATAATATTGGATTCCTTGTAAAGTGTAGTACTAAGACCATAGGAAGCAGTAGATCCCAGGGACAGGCACCAGGTCCATGAGAGCTAGGATCATGGGATTGGGAGCTTGGAATAGGGGTCAAGAATAGCAATAGGGTAGACCCCTGGGGAATTACCTACTACAATAGTAAGTCTAAATTCAGCTCAGTTGGAGTTCATGATGGACATAAACCATCTCTCCCTCAGTCCCTTGACTAGTCAACTCCAAGTGTACTTCTCAGCAGACTGTACTTTTCTGATACACACTTATAAATGAGTAAGGAAGATTCCTTACCTCTAAGAGGGTCAACCTTAATCTAACCCAACATTTACTAAAGTTGGATTATGTAGTTCCAGATTCTCTGTTAAAAAAAAAAAAAGAGTTCCATGATCCAATAAATTTGGAAGTCCACATACTATATGTTGCATTATCAGCTACAGTGTTGATTTTTTAACTTTTAGCATTTTTGTTCATTTCACTCATTTATGCATTCATTTATTCAACAAATATTTGTTGAATTCATCTTGTAAGCCAGACATCTATTAGATGCTGGAGACAGGATGAGGGACAAGCTCTGAAATCTTACAGTCTCTGTAGAATGATGTTAAAATAAGCACGTACAATATAGTGTGTTAAGGACTGGACTACAGTATAGTATGATCCAGGGTCAAAAGGAACATACAGCAAGGCCACCTGACCTGGTCTAAAAAGGGTCAAGGAGGGGATTTCCAAGAAGTAGCATCTGTGACAAAAGCCTGAAGATCAAGAAGTTAGACAGCCAAGGAACTTTCAGTCACAACAGCAGCAATAATAAGAAGTAGCTAAAGCTAATAGGAAATTACACTCTTCCTATCTGTCATATAATATGCCAGAGGCTTTCCAAGTATTCCATCAACCATCCTCTTGGGTGGGTTTTATTACTTACCCAAGATCATATGGCTAATAAGTGGCAAGATCTAGAATTTGAATCCTCATTGGTCTGACTCCAGAGTCCTCTTTCCACTACCCCACAACTGCCTCTCAAAGCAATTGACTGATTTTGATTAAATTTGTTTTGGTAAAGCAAAAAATGATCTGAGTGATATCTTAAGTTTCCTCTGTGATTTTCATGTGGTATTTATTAATTTTTTTCTAATATACATTTTTAAATTTTAATAGTTTGCAATAAAAATTGGCATTTGGGTAGAAGTTTCAGGAGCATATTATAGCACTAAATTCTGAAGTTCCCACACCAAGTAGCGTCTTACACATATAGGTACTCAAAACAATTGTGACTTCACATTCTACTTTGAATAAGTGGTAGCATAGTTTGAAAAGATAACTTTGAACTCATGTAAAGAAAGAGTACTACTCACATTTTAAAAATAAATTCTCTGTATGACATAATCAAGATGGCTGTAGGATTTTTTAGTTTTAAGATAGAGTATATGTACAAGTTAAGGATATAAAATTTATCTCCTTAAAAATGTCTGGACCTACCTATCACCTGCAGCTTATGTTAAAGTACACGTTATTGGCAAGAATATTCATGGGTGATGTGAACTTCGTATCTCATCATGTGAAGAGGCACATAATATCAAGATAACTCATTATTAATACTTTTGAAGATCCTGGTCTAAAGGAGGGTCAGGTAACAGTAACAGTTAGATTTAAGAAAATAAAATGGACTGCCTTAATCTCAGCAGAAATGTTCAAAATCCCACAGTTCCTGGAGTGAGGTGAGAGTCTGGCTTTCATACCTCATGATGGCAGATTGTGTAATTCATAGACTTGCTTTAATTGGCCATGTCAGCATGCCAGTCTTCACCAAACTCATCATCAAAATTACTTTAAAATAATATAAATATTATATATATAATACAAATATATATTTTTAATCTCTCCTCTTCACCTTCAGGAGGTGTTTTTAAGGAGTGAAATGATCACAAGGTAATTACTGGAAGGAAAAAGAGAAGTAAAGAACCTGGATAATCTGCAAACCTGGATTAACTTTCAAACTCTTGTAATTTATATTTACATCTGCAAGATAGTTGCTGAGCGGAATTTCATTTGCTCTATTTATTCATTTTGGGAAAAGCAGGATAAAGAACAAAAAGGAAAAAATAAGTGCTCTTGTGTTGCATTTTTATTCATGGTCAGACGGCAGTTTATTTCCTTGCTAACTATAAAATGTGTTGCTTTAACTTCAGGGACACCACAGTGCAAACCCTTACTCTTCAGCCTTCTGTTAAGGATGGACTTATTGTGTATGAAGACTCACCTTTGGTTAGTAATTCAATTATATGAATATTTTCAACTGTATTTTTTTTAATGATAGTTATATTTCAGCCAGGGGGGAATCTCCCGCAGATTCCAATATATTTCAGTCTTAACTGGAAAGTACTCATTCATATGTCATTTGGAGAGTGGGTATTTAAATGAAAATTATTGGGAAAATAACGTGTTTTCTTATTCTGTTTTTCTCTCTCCAGAGTGAGAGATTTAGGGAATGATAGAAATCCTCCAATGATTTCTTTTCCATTCTAGAATTTAAAAAAAAAATTGCTGTCATTTTCAAATCTGTAGAGTTTGAAATTAGCCAGTGCTTCTAGAATGTTTTTAAAGATGATTTTAATGAATAAAGTATTAGGCCAATGTTTTGGGCAGCTGGGAAGATCCATTCCTTATCTTCTCACAAGACACTCAAAGAAATCCTGGCCTGTCATGCATGTCCCTCTGTGGTGATAACTCCTTGGCAGCAGTGGCACAAATAAGCCATCATGAGAACCTCTGTGGTCCAGACCCCAGTGATTGGAGTCTTTAGGATTTCCTGCCTGAATTTTCCCAGATTGAGCCTGACTTTCCCTGAACAGAGAGTGAAGGCTGGAGTTGAGGGTAGAAACTACACATTTTCTCTCTCTCTCTTTTTTAAATTCAGCTTATTTTTACCCAAAAAGGAAAATCCTTATTAGTTTTTTTAGAATATTGAATAAAATATTTGTGGTAGAGGGAATCACGTTTCTTAATCTGTATTTCCTTACAATTCTATGCCAAAAATGTGCAATGAGAGTTTATGATATGGTCCATTTTATGTTATGAGATATTTCTTACTATTTAAAAAAATAATCTGGGTTTACATTTAAATTTATTGAGTATCTACTCCTGTCCACTCTCTAAGAATGTTTTTAAGAATTTTTCCTGGCTTTTACTTTATTTTCATAATGTCACCATTCACTCAGCCACCTAAGACCTAGGACTCTTGCTTATTTTTTCCTTTCCTCTCTTCCCATCTATTCAGTTGCCATGACTGTAGATTATACCTCTGCAAAACTCTTCAGATAATCTAATGTTTTGTATTTCCATTTTGCCAATGCCTCCTCCCCTAAAATCAGATCCCCAAAACTCTTTTTAACCAAATTATTATGGTAATTCCCTTTTACCATACTGCATACTGCATACTGCTGCCAGGTTAAATGTCCTAAAGTGTAGCTACAAGCTCCATTCCTGCAATATCTAGGTTTGTAAGTCTTTAATTACATCCCCTTACTTAATGGATGAAGTGAAGTACATATTTCTTGGTCTAGCAATCAAGTCGTTAGTAGTAGAGACCTAATCTACCCTTTCAGACCCTGTTCTCTCTTACTCCTCTTAACTCCCATGACACTTTAATTTCTTTGTTTATTATACTTGTTTTAAATCTCTTCTGCTGTGGGGTGTGAAATGTTGTAGACATCACCACCATAGGAATAATTCTGCTATTAAAGGGAAATAAAGGATTACTGTAGAGTTAACAGCTTAGTAACTATGGAAGCTTTTGGTGGAGATCCATAAATTTTGTTGCCAGCTCTGCTGCAGACTTCTTTTTTGTAACAAGTTGTTACCCTAAGTATGGGTAGGTTATGGAATACCCATAGCTTAAATAAAATCAGCTCTTATAAGTCTGAAGCAATGAATGATGACATCTTAAAAACAGTTGCTTTCATTTTTTTGTTTATGATAAATGTTCTGTCTTCAAAGGTTAAAGCAGTAAAATTGGGTCATGTTCTGGTGGTAGATGAGGCAGACAAGGCCCCAACAAATGTTACCTGTATTTTAAAAACTCTAGTAGAAAATGGAGAAATGATTCTAGCAGATGGAAGACGCATTGTTGCAAGTGAGTATTAAAAAGCAACTTTTCCTTCAATGTATGCAGTTTTTACATCTCTGGTATCAAATCACACACTTAACTGACTGCTTATATATAAGTAACAAGCATAAGTTCAATGTAACTCAAGCATTGACAGTAATTTGTAAAAATCAATATGTCTGAATCTAGTTTTGTCAGTTTTACTTTTTATAGCCAGAGAACGTCTTTGAAAGTTTTAATAGTACTTTTAGGGCAAATCAGCTTTATGTTTTGCTACTCTGAGAATACCAACATGTACTCCTTATTATACTCATCTCTCAATTATTTATGTGCAATATATTTTCTTTCATTGTTATCTGGAATTTTTTTTAAACCTCTAGCCTGTTTCTATTACTCACAATATTAAAATTGTTTATTATGAACTCAGTATAATCAGAAAAAAATTGATGGGCCTTTTATATATATTTATATGTGTGTGAATATATGTGTATACATATGTATACATATATATTACATACACACACAAACACCCATACACACACACCCCTACCTCAGGAAGAAGTTATCCTCTGTTTTGGATTGTCTTCTTTCTTTTATTATGTTCTTTTCATATTATTAGGGAAAATGTAGATAAATGAATCTGATCAGTCTGTTTAACCTACGAGTAAAATTAAGTTTGCTAATGCAATGTGAAAACATTTTCTAGTTTCTAATTTAAAATTTTTGTGTCCTGAAAAGACTTGAAAATCTATAACTAGCCATTAAAAATATATAGCTAATAGGGTAACTAAACAAGTTTAGACTAATAACTAAAATCTGCAGTCTTTGAAGAGAGCGAAAAAGACCCCATTAAAAATGTATAAGTGCGTCACCACAGAGATGCTCGTGGACATTGTCATTGCAAGGTTGCCATTTCTGAGCCTGAGCAACTCAGCACTAATAACAGTATTCTAACATTTCAGGTTCACGGTGAATTTATGGGGGAAATGAGAATTTGAGTTAGACAGCCTGACTACTATCTTTTCAAAAGCTCAGTCAGACCCTCAGGGTGGGAATTCTGCATGCCCTTTTTAGAGGCATTGTGAAGACAGTGCAATGGAGAGGAAGAATTGCTGAAGCAAAGTTGTGGTTAAGGAGTCATTATCTCTTGGGAACTCTACATTTTCTGATACACTTTTGAGGGTAGTCTAGAAATAAAGGACTTATCAAAATTTTTAAACCCAAGTTTAATGATGACATTTTAAACACAAGAGCCCCAGAAGTTCTTTTGAACATGGTTTCATAAACCGTCATTTCAAGGGCTATGTTTTTCATTTTCTTTGCTTTTTTAAATTTTCATTTTTTATCGTCATTTTTATTTTAATTAACCAATGAATCAAATTTTGCCTGTGACCACATACCTTTGTTATTTGCCACTACTAAAATTAATGGAGATCACATGTTAAAACTATTGGTTATATTAGTACATGAATATATGATGCATTGAAAGATTTATTTTTGGTGTCATAAAAAAGTACAAGTGTAGGTTCTTACAGACTCATCTCAAAACTGCAGGTGCTTCACAACTATCATTTTTTAGAGGTGGATAGCTTAAATTTAAATAAACCCAGATGACAAGTGTTTCTTTTTAAAATAACCGTAATAAAGTTTTTCTGTCGTAATTTATTGTCTGGACTAGCAGCTATATCTGAAATGTGCACCCACCAGTAGAATATGCCACATGGAAGGATTCATTTCCTTTAATACCTTAAATATTTGCACGAAGAATGCTCCAGTCAACTTAAGATCACTTACTTTAAGAACTGTGGTAGGATCCCTTGATTGGAAATGTCGGCATTGCACTGATGAGTTGACTAGGTCTTCAAGACCTTTATTCTATGTGGTTAACAGGGTGCATGATCTAAAGAGGAATTGTTCCTTAGCTGCGTAATGGCAGGCTCTATGCAGAGTGATGCAGGTGCTGATTTGAGAAAAACTGAAAGATATTTAGATTATCCTTTGAGTATCCTTTAGGTTATTGCTTGTTACAGATTCTCTCTTTTTTTTTTTTTTTTTTTTTTGAGGAATAATAGCATCTCAAGCTAAGTTTAAGTACTGTAAGACAGCATTTGGACAAGTTGCTTTTTAGATGTACGTTGAATTTACATAAAAATGCAAGTTCCTATGAAATTTAGTGTATGCTTTATCAGTATTCTGTTCTTAAGCAAACTTTCTCAGAGTTTTTTCCTACAACCAAGTTATCACAGCCAGATTTCTTAGAGCTTTCTGTAATTGAACAGTATGACTACTTATGTTATGTTATTCTAGAGGCTATTACTTGATTTTTTTTGTAACTTGATATTTTTAAGAATTATTAAATATCAATAAAGAATAAATGGAAATTTTGTTTTTCAGATTCTGCTAATGTGAATGGAAGAGAAAATGTTATAGTGATTCATCCTGATTTTAGGATGATTGTTCTGGCCAACAGACCTGGATTTCCTTTCCTAGGCAATGATTTCTTCGGTACCTTAGGTAACAATAATGATAATAATAACAAAAACAATAGCAGTTACAATAATAATATTGTCTTAATAATGATGCTGTATCAGCTATCACTAAGTGCTACCAGGTGCTGTGTCATCATCACAACCGCCTTGTGAGAGTATTTGTTATCCCCGTTTCAGACAAAGAGAATATCTGATATCCTGAGAGGTTAACTATTTTTCTAGAGTCACTTAGCTAATGAGTGTTAGAGCTTGGCTACCTATCTAAAACTATTTGATTCCAGAGCCTGTTTTCTTAAACAATTACACCATATTTTGTTATTTAGGGCCTCTTGGAATAAAACACAAAATAAAGAATGGTTTTTAGTGTTTGGTTTTTGTCACATCCCCCTAACTATGAAAAGGTTTGGGGCCAGCTCTGAGGAGCCTTATTCAAGATGATTGGAGAGGCCTTGGGATAAACTTAATCATCAGGAGCCTTTAAGAAGGACTTGTCTTCTCTATGGCAAGTAGGTAATTCTGGAATCTCATACTCAATGTGGAGCAGGTCCAGTCTCCTAGAAGGATTTTTGATCTAGTAATTCCACATTGAGCAATTTATCCAAGGGAATTACCTGTGCAATGATTTAAGTGCAAGGATTAGCAATGTATCTTTGTTTATAGTAGCAAAAAAAAAGGAAACAACCTAAATGTCCATCGAAATGGAAACTGGATAAAGAAATTCTGTTATAGCCACACAATAGAATACTATATAACTGTTTAAAAAAAAATGGGATAGTTGGGGCTGGCCCCGTGGTCGAGTGGTTAAGTTCGCGCGCTCCGCTGCAGGCGGCCCAGTGTTTCGTTGGTTCGAATCCTGGGCGCGGACATGACACTGCTCATCAAACCACGCTGAGGCAGCGTCCCACATACCACAACTAGAAGGACCCACAACGAAGAATATACAACTATGTACCGGGGGGGCTTTGGGGAGAAAAAGGAAAAAATAAAATCTTTAAAAAAAAAAAAAAATGGGATAGGGGCTGGCCCCGTGGCTGAGTGGTTAAGTTTGTGCGCTCTGCTGCAGGCAGCCCAGTGTTTCGTGGGCTCGAATCCTGGGTGCGGACATGGCACTGCTCATCAAACCACGCTGAGGCAGCATCCCACATGCCACAGCTAGAAGGACCCACAACGAAGAGTATACAACTATGTACCAGGGGACTTTGGGGAGAAAAAGGAAAAAATAAAATCTTTAAAAAAAAAAATGGGATAAATTTACCCATGCTGATAAAAAAAAAATCCTCAAAATATATTGTATGACAATGTTAGAACAATGAGTATAATAATCTTCCATTTGAATTAAAAAAACAAAAGGCAAGAGAGATCTGTACATGAGTATGCTTGGACATGCATAGAATTTCTCCAGAAGAGCACACAATACATCTCCTGTATCCTCTTATCTCTCTGACCTCGTGTCTTATACTGCTCTATGCTACTCTCTCCATCACTCATTCTGTTCCAGCTACTCTGCTCCCTGTCTCTTTCTTGGACATGCCAGGTATGCTTGCCTCTGCTTGGAATGAACTTCCCCCAGATATCTGCATTTATTCAGATGTCACCTTCTCCAGGAGCCCTACTGTCACCATTTCTGAAGTCCTTTACGATGCTTTTCCTTTTTTCTTTGAAATGTACAGTTTTTAACGTCTGCATTTATTGTTTGTTGCCTCCCTATGTGGATTGCTCCACATCCATGAAGACAGGGATTTTTGTGTTTTGATCACTCATGTGTATAAAGTTCCTAGAGTAGTACTTAGCACATGGAAAATTTAATAATTCTTTGATGAATGAATGAATGAAAGTGTCAGTTATAGTTTTTATGTGTTAAATTTTATTTTCAGTGAAAGAAGCAAAAGCTGTTCTTCATATTTGTATTTGAACAGGTGTAGTCTATGAGATACAAGTTTGAAGTTATCATGGCTTTCATTTTATTCAATTGCTTTTATACAATACATATTAACTGATAAAGTAATGGCTTGAATGGTTTCTAAGTCAAAGTAAAATCTATTGCTACCTGACTAGCTTTCCTTTCTTTCTAAAATGAACATAGTAAATCATGCAATTCTATTAACTCTAACTTCCTTTGGTCCCTGGTCTCTTGGATTATGAATCAGTAGAATTACATGAACTTTTAATATGAGAAATTCGTCTCTCTTTTGAGCATGGATTATATTTTTCTAGTACATTCTCAATTGCTTAAATTACAGATGAAATATTTTGGGTTTCTACATTCCTTGTTATTTATTTTAGTTTAAACAATGTCTCTGCAGGTTTGCTTTTCCAAAACTAATTACTAGAGTATATTCTAACAGTCTGCACAGGATATAAATTGTTTGGAGAGTGATGATACTAATTCTCCCTTTTTTAGTATACGTAAATAGGCAGTC
Organism: Equus quagga; assembly: GCF_021613505.1. Taxonomy (NCBI): domain Eukaryota; kingdom Metazoa; phylum Chordata; class Mammalia; order Perissodactyla; family Equidae; genus Equus; species Equus quagga. Next base: position 53,950,890 of record NC_060272.1, on the reverse strand, counting down.
ATATGAGATAGATGTATATAATTTCTGAAGATATTCAATGTGTGTTAAAGTTAAAAATGCAGTCTCAGAACCATGTGAAAAGTATTTTCCAATTAATGGAAAAGGAATAAATCCCCTGAACTATATATGTTTGTGTGTATGCATTTAAAAAAATGCTAATGCAGATATGGAAAAATAAATACACTGAACATTGGGTGCCTGTTGGGGAGCAAGTGGGATTGGCAGAGACACAAGGGGGACCTTTCTTTTATGCTCTTTGTATTTGAATGTCTTAAGTATTATATAATTTTTTAACAGAAATAAATCTGTGCGGAATAAACCACACATCACTCAGTTCTTTTTCCTTTGCTTTAGTCATTTGCTTTCTTCTCTATGCTGTCCTATTGTTGGATGAGTTTTCTATACAGTTTTACACATTTAGAAATAGAAGTGCTTTGGTGAGCAACCCATGACTGTTGAAACAACCATTCCATATTTCCTGTGGCATTCCAATGGATTAGTTGCATGCTGAATGTGAATCTTTCTTCTCCTATAGGTGATATTTTTAGCTGCCATGCAGTTGATAATCCTAAACCCCACTCGGAGCTCGAGATGCTCAGACAGTATGGACCAAACGTGCCTGAGCCCATCCTTCAGAAGCTTGTGGCTGCCTTTGGAGAGCTGAGGAGGTTAGCTGACCAGGGGATTATTAACTATCCTTATTCTACCAGAGAAGTTGTCAACATAGTCAAGCATTTACAGGTATGGCACATGCCTGTGCAAAAAGGTTTAGAAGAAGCTATGAATCTCATTTTTTTAGACTGCTTAATTTATACCAAGTCTTTCAATTTCTGTAGATATAATACTGATTCAGATGATATAATGTGAAGTGTGTATAATCTAAATTTTAAATCTGGAAGACCAATGAACATTTTATGTTTAGTCTTTGAGTTGACTTTAGCAAGGTTCTGTTCTTAGCCATTACCAAGGAGCTTGTAAATACAGTGGTGATTTTTTAGGAGGATGGGGGAAGACAAGAGAGTGAGACAGCAGGGAAACTTCACTGCTGTGTGACTTTATGCAATAAGCATGTGGTATCTGAGTGAAAAATATTTTCATTTTGAAAACGTAAGTCTTGGAGATGGAAAATAGACTAGGAACTAACAATATTAATTACATACCTGTAAGTACTGCAAGAAAGTTTAGTAAGATAAGTAAGTGGGCAAGAGAATAAAATTCCTTGTAGCTATGTACAATGTGTTGTCCACCTTGGTAAAGAAAACCAAAAAACCTGTATAAATTCTACTTTTATAACAAACAGTGATCTCTAAGCTAAAATCATGACTTAATGACTCTTGACCTCTGCCTCTTATCCTCAACTCTCCAAGGAAAACCTAGAAAGGAAAATAGAAAGCTTTATTCTGCTTATAAAACCATAAGTCAAATTGAGCCAGCTCAGATCCCAGTGCCTAAAGAAAGTCAAGATAGAGCTGCTGGTAAATGAGCCCAAGGACACCACCAGTGTAAATGTAGCTGTTAGTAATACTTGGTTTCTTTCCCTCTGTTCCTTATTTCTCTATTCCCTGTAATTTTTATGTTCTTCCATTCTTACTCCTTTTTTTTTTCATTTATTTATAGACCTGTAGTTTCTCTACATAATGCTGTATAGATATTCAACACTCTGCTTTATTTAAATGGCACTTTTTAATTGGTCACTCTGATACTCATTTTAAAGGCAGGAGATTGCAGAAAGCATTGGAAGTCACTGAATGCTAGGATCTGAGCACTGATCTAACATTTGGGAGAAGGAACTGTTCCCCCTCAAATTCTAATATTTATTTAAAAAAGGAAAATACTATGTCATCAAAGCAAATATTAAAAGAGAAAAATGTATAAATTCCTCCTATTTGGTTATCTGACAAGACTAGTAAATGTCTGCTAAAGTTTATTTGCTCATTATTGTTCTGTCAGTTTTGTAAATTTTTATAATAGTGTGTATTTTATCACATGCGTAATAAAGGAATTTTTTTTTTAAACAGAAATTTCCCACTGAAGGGCTCTCCAGTGCGGTGAGGAATGTGTTTGACTTTGATTCCTATAACAATGACATGAGGGAGATTTTGATGAAAACTTTACACAAGTATGGGATACCTATCGGAGCCAAACCTACCAGTGTGCAGCTGGCGAAGGAGTAAGGCAAACTCACTATTGATAAAATACTCTTTTGTGATTCTTAAATGCTGATAATTCTGAGTCTACTGAACTGAGTTGGTGTGTAAATTACTTTCCATGAGTAAGGTTTTCAAATACATGTTGCTATTTGCTGGCTGATTTCAGTTAAATAGCTGAATAAATATAAATATAAGTATTATTTATGGGCTTGTAAATTGAGAACTTCAGTTATTTTGACTGTCCCATGAGTAGATGTAATGTAATTAAATAAAGGGAAATATTTGTTTCTTTAACAGTCTCTGTTCTTTTGTTGAATTATTATGACTCTCATTGTTTCCTAATCTAGTGTAAAATCATTGTACGAACATGAAAACTACATAAATGGGTAATATATATTTGGTTAAGATGTTCTTGTTTCTGTCACCATATACTTTTCGTATTAAAGTTTTCTAAATTTATGATCATATTAAGAGGTTTTTGGTTACTTATTTCAGCTTGATAGATGAAAGAGGTGGGGAAAACAAGTGGGTTTGTTTCATGTGGGCCAGTTGCCTGCATTTTATTTTGTAATCACAGGCTATGTACTTAACCTTAGTAAAGAATCTTGCAAATATATTGTTCATCAGAAAAATTGTTGACAGAATTTATTAGTGGAGTAATTAAGTTGGTGCAGATTCACTGGAAAACAGTTTTAAATATGCATAACTTATTCATAATGCCTCAAATGCTCTCTTTGTCTATTAAACATAGTCAATTACCATAAATTCTCAAGGGTCAATAATTACTTTTAAATTATTTAACTTTAGTCTTAGATATGAGGTACTCCCTATATAAGACTAAAAAAATTGTTAAATGTAACAATTTACACTTCCTTAGGAAAAAATTGTTAAATGTAAATTAATGATTAGTCCAGCTATGTATATATGCACACACATTTATATACATATATATGTGTATATATATCCTAAGTATATATATCATCCTTATTTATTTATTCTTTGAAATTATTATAAAAACTTGTTGAATATATACCAATAAAAATAAATTGTTAAAGCTTTAACAATTTCTTTAAGAATTTCTTAACGAGAAACAAATATTTCCCTTTTGTGGTAAAAGTACAAGGTGGAGTAATATTAGAAATTATCCATGAATTGATTTATATTATTAATGGGTGAGTAAATTTTTTTTGAGAAGAGTGGTTTGGTGTCAGTTGCTAATGCATACACTTTTCTGTAAAATACTATTTTACTAATTGATTAGCAGTGTTTATGGGCGTTTGAAATCAGTTTGGTAATTTAATGAATGAGGTATATCTTCTATATTAAATATTCAAGAAATCGTCTTTAATATGCAAAATTCTAATGGTACTCATGTTATTTACTTCCTTTTTATAAACTGCGTCTTTATTATCAGTTGGAAATAAGATGGTTTTTCTTACTGTTAACAAATTTATATAATTAGAGTTCTAGCTTCATGGAAACCAGGCTTGTGATTTTAAAATAACTTTTTGTACTCTTGCACAGCTTGAAATAAAAATTAAAATAGGTATTAGTTGGTAAAATCAATCATAAGAAAATTGTTGGCAATTTAAGTTTCTAAGGAAGACAGATAAAATGATTTGACTTATTCATTACTATCCTCAGTTCTAAACTGAAAACTCTTGACATGGCAAATTAATTCCAACTTTCCTACTTACTTATGAGTGGAAGCAAAAGTACATTGAGCCTGGAAACAAGATGGTCACACTCATGCCTAAGACGGGGATGGAAACAACTAGTTGTCCACCCACTGCATATAGCTAAAAATAGACGTAGAGCCGATGTGGAGGATGAGTGACTTTGACTTTCCCTTGGTGTGGAAATAGTAGTCAATACAGTTTGCATATTCAAAGCATTTTTTTCTGATCTGTAAATCCCAATGACTTGGGCAGCTCAAAAATAGTGATGTTGTTTCATTGCTCTTTAATGAAATCCACAGGTTTCACACATCTATTTCTAACAAAAATGATCAGCCTTGTACCTTGAGAGGGTAGCATGGTGAAGTGAACAAAACAGTGGCCTGGCAATTTAGCAGTTAGTCATACATTCAGCCTGTATGCCTGGGTCAGACATGGAGAAACAAATGAGAAGAAACAGTACTGCCCTCAAAGAGCTGGCAGTTTCATCTTGGTCATATGAATTTGGAGAAGTTGCTTAACTAAACGGGTTCCCTGTTGGTAAAATGAGGGCATTTTTATTGTAGATAGCATAACCATATAATGTATCATTTAATTAGGACATTTTTGAGAATGGAAGGGGGTGCTATTAATAATAATTCTGGGGGCCAGCCCGTGGTGTAGTAAGTTAAGTTTGCACACTCCACTTTGGCAGCCTGGGGTTCGCAGGTTCAGATCCCAGGCACAGACCTGCACACTGCTCATTAAGCCATGCTGTGGCAGCAGCTCACATACAAAATAGAGGAAGATTGGCACAGATGTTAGCTCAGGGCCAATCTTCCTCACCAATAAAAAAATTAATTAATAATAACTCTGTAAAAAGAGATATAAAATAAGACAGTCCTAGTGAGGACATCCTCACAATATGATGTCATCCTCATAGATGATTAATGAGTCTCCTTCCTATTCTAACGTCCTCTGCACTTTTATGTAATCTTAATTTTCCCTCATCTGCAAAAACAAAAACAAATAAAAAAGTGTTACTAACACTTTCATTTTTCCTCCTAGAGTAGCACACAGTTAGTAGTAATCACATAGACATCTGAAGATTTAGTCATCCCCATGTAGTCTTATGATTTGACTTTGACTTTTCGAGTCCTTTTGCTAAACCTTTTACTTCACTAGACCTTTTGCTAACCCAGCTCTTCTAGGCTGCACCTGCCCGTCTCTACAGATATTGTGTCGGTGAAGAAGAGCCACAATGAATTTCAGTTGCTAAGGAAGAAGGACAAAATGTTTTAATTACAATTAATGTCCTTTTGCTCTGAATGAAAAATTCTTGCTACAACTTGTTAATTTTCTTGTTCTCTAATCCAACCATAGTGCTTATTGGATGGGAGCAAAATTACAAGGAGTCCAGAATAAGAGGGTCACATTCACACTAAAGATGGGGAAGGAGAAGTAACTGGCCACCCACTCCATATAACTAAAAAGAGAAAAGGCAGCTACTGTGGAAGAAGGAAGTTTTCACCTGGGGCAGAGATGAGATAGACCGCTGTTTGTACAGTTTGTACACTGTTTCTTCTACCATACCTGCTTCCTCAGCTGAAATCAGAATATACTTTGCCTATTGAGGAGTAGTAATGTCCTATAATTGCTCTTTAGTGAAATACCCAAAACAGAGATGCTGTCACTTTCCCTTTTGTTCTCCTAAATAGTGCAGTGATGGTACCTGTCTCATAGGTCTTTGCATATCTTTAAAAAGCCCACTGTGATATTATGAGGTGAATGTGACTTGTCTTCTTTACTAAACCTTTGCTAACCCTGGAACTTTTAGGCTGAGCCTTACTGGGTGGTTATTTTATCTTGCTTGATGATACCATGAAGCAACTCTTCTTCCTGATCTGCAGATACGCTCCCTGATCTTGGTACTGGGATCACAAGCGGCTACCTAGACCCCCACAGTGCAATTGCCCCGTCCCGCTAGTATTTCCTGAGGTTTTTAATTGTTCCTTTTTAAGTTTCTAATACACAGGAAAGGATATACCAAAGAGATGGCCAACATAACCAAATAAGGAAACATACTGGGAGAAATTTAGGTAGAGATAGGAAGATTTGGGTTAAAATGAGTGCTCAAAAAAATAATATGAACTCTTGAGTTTCAGACATCATTGTTGGAAACACATACACACAACACACACATACATAGATATAAAATCAGATCCAGACACCAACCAAAGGCATATGGGTTATTTACTGCAGTTAGATAAGGAGAGAAATTTCAGAGCAAAGTTTGCTTGTTTTTTCCCTCAAATGAACATTTATTTCTGAAGTTTCTTTTATTTGGGAATAAACATACTACCAGAACATTAGCACTTCCAAATTTAAACGTGTGTTTCAGAGTAATTTATGAACTCTAACATACTGGGGAATCGTTTGTCTTAAAGGAAGAAAAAAATCTGTTTTTTTATGCCTCTATTTTTGAGTGACTTATATACAATATTTTATTTTAAATTTGCATGCCACTCTCTGCTGGACAGTTCTTAAGATGAGAGAATTGTCACTTCATAAATTACAATGGAATATAAATACTGTACCTCTAAATATATTAATTAATAACTAGATAATTATGATGGTAATATAAACACTTATAGATAACTGTGCCAACCGTATTTCCAAGCACTCTGTTTACATGAATTTATATAATCTTTATAATAAACCTATTGTGTATATAATATTATATATGTGTATATGTGTATATGTGTGTGTGTATATATATGTATGTGCATTTTGTAGATGAGGAATTTGCCACACAGAGAGCTTACATCACTTCCCTAAGGTTAGAAAATTAATCAGGGCCAGAGCTGTAATATATATAATATTAATTCTAATTCTAATGATAAATATAAGCAGATTGATATGCAGACTATAGGCAATTTCGAAATCTGTTACTCTTTGGATACTGAAAATTACCAATAGTTTTGGTTTAAAAGGGCCTTGAGATTTTAGGTAATCAACTTGGAAATCGTTATTGACCATGATGTTATGCATGTATAATACACAAATTCTTATTCTTCAGAGAGTTATAATAGATTCAGATTTTGAGGTTTTAGCCGTATTTCATTATGAAAAGTAAGTCAAAAAGTGGATGAGTATAAACTTTTGGCACAACAAAATCATTTTAGAGACTTCTTCATTGCCAGTTAAGATTTCCTCTTTTTTTTGAAATAATGAAGGATCATGAAGTAAAACACAAAGTAATTCATTTAGAAAAATAAAAACTCTAGAAAACTTTATTTGGCTACCATATATAAGAAGCGTACTAGCAATCATTCCTTCCTTATTTGGAACACAAAAGAAATTTATGGAGTCTTCTCAAAAGTTGCGTCATTTTTAAATAAATCAAACATACAGAGAAATTCTCTCTACCCTCTGAAGTTATCTTCATGTGTTTTTCTCTCCCTGTCTTCCCTAAGAGACACACAAGTCTATAAAATACTTAAATACTCATCCTTCTTACTCCAAATTCTTTGTCCTCAACTCTGTTGATTTCTTTTTTAATGTTGCTTAGTTTATTCTTAATCCAGTTTCTTTTTTTTTTCCCCAAAGCATTATTGCATATATTGCACTGGCAAACTATACAATCTACTGATTATTTATTTGTATTAATCAAGTAGAATAAAAAATTTGAGAAAATTAAAAAGTTTTTTATATGTAAGATTTCTTTATGATGCATGTTTAATAAATGAAGAATGATGTCTTCATTTAATTTTTAGTCTCCATTTATTTTTAGAATAAGTTAGTAAAATGAAAATTAAGACATCTATAGTTCCACCATCTGGAGATGACCTTTGTTAAATCCTTCTAGATCTTTTCCTATGATTCTATGTGTTATTTCACTCACTGAGAAATATTTTTTCTAGTTTTTTTTTTTTTCAGTTTTTCTTCTTAACAGAGGAGACATGTCCCTGAAAAGACGTCCTACTTAAAACACTTCATTCCCAAGCTTCTTGGTTGAAAAGAAATGTATCTGTAATGGATTAGATTTGAGCACAGATGACACCCCTCCCCCACCCTCACTTTTTTCTTCATTCCCCTTATTCCTTGAGATTTTAAGCTTAAGATATTTGATGTAAACATAACGAACAGATTCATAAAGCATATAAAGCCCTCTCATAAGGAATAAAAACAGTAATATCAACACTTTGTGTCTTTATGCATATGTTTAAATGTCATTATCCTTTTCAGACATATAACAATGCTGTGGCAAAACAGACTACACATCTGAAAATGACCTTTCAGTGTGGCTACACTTTAAAATGTCTCATAGCTGATGAAGAAGCCCTTATGGAGTCTTGTAATTACGTCTCAGATGTCCTGCTGACATCTGTATTCTCTTTCTGCTTTCAAATGCTTTATTAAATTATTTTTTAATTTCATTTTTCAGGTAAAATGAAGTAACTTTGAGTTAATAACATCTAGGATCATATTAGCCAATATTTTTATTGAATTTCTTTAAATGGTTCACATTTAAGCAGTTTAAAAACACAGTGGTAGCTATTGATAGTAGTTGCCTTTGAGAGAGACCCTAGCCTCCCTTTTGTACTATTTTGATATTTTAATGTGTATATTATTTTTTCTATACTTTATTTTTCAAATGTCCACTGACTGTCTGGGCACTGGAATTTTTCATTTTCTTTTCTTATTTAAATAAAATAAAAATTTTAAAGTAAAACTCTATTCCAAAATTGCTATATCTTGAGACCTTTGCCTCCAATGCTGCAAAGCTTACGTCACACTGCAGTGCCTACTCTAAGGGTAGAACATTTGAACCCTTACCAATGGCAAATGAGAAATCAAGTTAACCAGGCATCTCTATGGCATTTGACACAATATGAGTAAGTTTATGCATTGATAGACATTCAACATAAACATAGCAAGTGAGGGAAGACAACACATTTTTAGAGCAGCAAAAATTAAAATAGTTAATACTTATCAAGTACTTACTAAGTGCTCTAAGCACCATCCTCAAAATCATGCTCATTACTATAGTCAGGTTTAGCAGAGTAATTATAAATCCCTATGCATTTCCTGTGCACCTGTGTGTTGCTTCTAAGTCATTACAACTTAAGGACAGTTGGCCTCCATCTCTGATCCAATAGTTCCTGTGTTCAAAGATGTGATGAATTATCCAGGGGAAAAGGAGAATATACCTTCTGTAGACTGGGTTCAAATAGATCTGGACAAACCTCGTTGGGGAGGTACTCAAAGGGATTCAAACATGGAACATGGGATTAAATAGTCTTTAACATTCTTCCAACTCATAGATTCTGAGTCACTGTGCCTAATTGAATTGGAAAGCTGAATAAGTAGTCACTCTTCTCCCTGATATCAGTAACCATTCATTACTTTATCAGCCAGTCTCACAAGCTAGAACTTCTGATGAAGGTAGCTGAGATTGTGTTTTCCTGTTATAAGAGACGTTAGTATCTCATTGCAGTGTGTGTTATACAGTCATGTTTAGTTTTGATCTTTCTCTTTAGAGTAGTGCCAGGTGTGCGTATTTGCAGACAGAACAGCTTCATTTATATTGAACGTGTCTTTGAAAGGGTATCTGTCTAAAATTGGTTGTCTACGTTAAAGACTTATCCACGTAATTGGAACATCAATAGCAACTGCTGCTTCTCTGACCAAGACCAGCTATGGGCTCTTCAAAGTACCAGAGACATCAAAAAGAACATCCCCAACCAGGGCCTCTCTTTGGACTAATTTCATTAGGTTCATCTTTGAAAATAGGAATGATTATCAGTTTACTGTTTATCTTATTAAATTACAAGATTCTCTTCTTAAAGTTTTGTGCCTTTCCTTCCATTTTCCAAACTATTATATGCTATAATTTTCTTTTTGTAGTCTTAGTTTTTACAAATGAGTTCACAGTGTTGATCATGGAGTTCTAAGGTGTATAATTCCACTCTGCCTGATGATTTACTTTCACTTCATAAAAAAGCTCTTAGTTTTAAAAAATAATAGGATTTACATAATGACATCTCAGAACTATCATAAGCAGAAGGATGATGTTGGGTTTTATAGTTTCCTAGCTCTTTATTCTCTTGGTATATTATGAAGTAGCTTCCCAGCCCTTTCATTTGCTTTTAGCCCCTTTATGAAGGTGCAGAAAAAATAAAAAACATACCCAATCTACACAGAAATTTTCAAGATATATGAATCTTCTTTCATACTCATCTTAAGCAGTCTCACAGAATTATCTTTGATCCCTTAAGCATTTAAGCACCTATAGCTAACTCTTCCAGATACACCTACAAAGTAGATTGCATCATTTGTTGAGAGACATGTAGTCAGGATGCAATGGGAAAGATTTGCCATGGTGGTAGTGACCTCAAACAAATAGACAGCCAGTTATTTCTCCAGCAAAAATGGGTTTATTTGGGGTCGACAAAGAATTGCAGTTTGGGGTCTGCAACAATGACGAGCCACATGCAAGTCTCCCAACAGCTAGGGAAGAGAAACTCTTATGTAGAGGGGAAGAATAAGTTGGGAGGGCTCTTGTAAATAAGGAGTTCATTGGAGGAATTGTGAGTTCTAGGTGTAGTGGCTTTTCATTGGCTAAGCTTCCTGCCAGTCAAGAAGAGGAAGTCATTCTTCTTCCTATTGGGCTCTGCTATCAACGTGGGGTGTGAGAGCTCCCCCTTTTGCCCTCCCAACTCCAATTTAATGAGGTTTCTGTTTATTAATTTGGCATTTTTCCCTTCTGGTCAAGATCTTTCTCTGAAAGCATTGCTGATCAAGAGTCAGGTTTTTCTTGTTTCATCCATCTTTTGTCCCTTGGTGCCAGGAAGGATCCTTCTTGGGTGTTGTGTCCCATGTCAGAGGGAAAGTGCACAGATTGGAAACCTATTGAGGCCACATTTGAGTAACAGAAGGGGTAGAAGGAAGAACTCTCAGATCATTTTCTTTTCTAAAGTCCATGTATTATCAAGATCATAGGCATTGGACATCATCTGAAGCATTATGTCATCATCGAAGGTTTGGCAGACAAAATTCCAACAGTCCTGGCCTAGACATCTTGAGAAGGCTGTCTCATCAGATGTTATCTGCTTCAATTCTGGGAAATCTTTACTTTTAAGTCACCAGATAATGTGCAGGTCCAGTCAGAGTTTGGTGCTTTCTTTAGGTGTGTCACATGAATCCAAGAGTTTATTCCCTGGAGTTTTGTGGGACAAGGATTAGTTAACGGTACCTGATAGGAACCTTTCCAGCGAGGTTGAAGAGAGTCCTTCTGGAGGTGTCTTTCCCAATAGATGAAATCTTCAGGTTGCAAGGCGTGATGCTCGTCTTTGTCTCCCTGGAGCACACTGAAAAGATTGCTCCACCAAAACATGGTTATTTTTAGTGGAAGCAATTAGACCTTTGCAATTATATCTCCTTTTATCAGCTGTGGCTCAAAAGAGGCAGGAGCCAAATGCATTGGGTGGCCTGTGACTGTCTCAAAGGGTGAGAGCTTATGAGTCCCAAAGAGTACAAATCTGAGATTTAGAAAGACCAACGGAAATGCTTTTGACCAAAGTATTTTGAGAGTCTCTACAAATTTTGCCAGTTGAGTCTTAATAATGCCATTGTGTATTTGACTATACCATAGGATTGAAGGTGGTAAACAGAGTGAAAGTTGTAAAACCAGTCAAACAAGACAGATTTGTCAAAGTATTTGACCAGTAAAATGGATTCCTTGATCACTATGAGCTCAAGAGGGGTTCCCCAGGTAGGGATAATCCTTTCCCAAAGGACGTTAGCCACAGAAGAGGCGGTAGCCTGTCTACAGGAGAAGGCTTCAGCCCCATGAGAAAGCATACAGACCATGACTAAAACATATTTATATCCATGACACGGGGGAGGTTATATAAAATCCGTTTGCCAAACATCACATGGTCCGTTACGTAGTTTAAAATGTCTGGGAGCAATACAGACAGGCTTCCCTGAATTGTATTTTGGACAAGTGGGACAAGTGAGGTAGGCACTTTTTGCAGCCTTGTTAATATTTGCCCACCAATATTGATTCGTGAATATTATCATTTTGTCAGTAGACCAATGGTTTAATGCATGCACAGTGATTAGGAGTGGGAATTTTAGAGTCTCCAGTAGGACTGAGTTATTATTTGTTCCAAACCAGAGTTTTATCTTTTTATCAAACTAACAATTGCTGAATTTTGTTTTACATTTTCTGAGGCCAATTGTTGGGCTTCTCTAGCCAATTTTTCTAAGTCTTCATTTGGGGAAATATCCCTTTGGACCATGACGGGGTGTGGCTGTTGTTGGTTCTTTTATGAGCTGCATTCCTTGCAGAAATGTCAGCAACATGACTTCTTTAGCTTCCAGAGAGTCAAGTTTAGAATGCCCCAGGATCTTAATAATAGCTAAAGCAGCAGGTAAAAGTATAGCATCCAGTAATTCCTGAACATAGGGATCATTTTTAATTTTGTTTCCACTGAAAGTAAGGAAGCCACATTGCTTCTGCAACATTCGCAAATTGTAAGCAACTCTGAAAGCATATCTACTGTCAGAATAAATATTGGCAGTTTTGCCTTTGGCTAAAGTATAAGCCCATGTAAGAGCATACAATTCAGCCTGTTGGGCCGAAGTAGCCATAGGTAAAAGTGCTGCCTCAACAATATCAAAAGGAGTTGCAGCAGCATACCCAGCACAGTATTTGCAATTGTCACCTTTTAAATAAGAACTATCAGTAAACCATGAGAATTTGGTGTTACTCAAAGGAGTTTCCTGCAGATCATCAGGAGGAATTAGGAGATGATCCATCAGCATTAAGCAGTCATGAGAGACTGCCGGTAACAGAGGGGAGAAAAGTAGCAGGGTTAAGTTTATTGCAGTGTGAAAGAGTTATGTGAGGAGCAGTTAACAAAAGGATTTCATAGGAGGTGAGGCGGTTGGCTAAAATGTGTCATGTGTGGTGAGAATCCAGGAGGTCTTCCGCGTGAAGTACAAAAAGGGTCAAAGGGGAATCCCACAGTTTTCTCGGTGGCCTTAAGCAAAAGGGCAGTGGCAGTAATGGCTCTAAGGCAAGGGGATATCCCTGTGCCACAGGGTCCAGTTGCTGTCTATAATACCCTATGGGTCAATGGTGGTCCCCGTGTTTTGGGTTAAGTATCCCAAGGGCATTCCCTTCCTTTTCATGTAAAAAAAGGAAAAATGGACTCTGATGATTGGGATTTCCAAGGGTTGGTGGGTTTATCAAACTCTCCTTTAAAGCCTTAAAGCCTCTGCCGTCTTGTTCTTCCCATAAAATTGGTTCAGGGTTCTTTAGTAAAACACACAAAGGTTTGGCCATAGGAGAGAAATTTGGCATCCAATTTTGGCAGTAACCACCTAGCCCAAGAAAACCTAGCAGTTGGTGCTTCGTTTTGGGTTTTGGAAACTTAGGATAGCATGAAGCCTATCTGGACCCTTGTTCTGATACCAGATGCCCTAAATATCAAACCTGGCTTGGGGCAAACTGCAGTTCCTCCTTCACAACTTTATGTCCCCTTAAGGCTACAAGCTTTAACAAGTGGATGCTTTCTTCCTGTGAGGAGACTTGGGAGGGACAGCAAAGGAGCAAATCATCCACATATTGCAACAAAATAGAACCCCCAGGGAACTTTATGTCATCTGCATCAGCCTTCAGGATTTGAGAGAAATAAGAAGGTCTCTCGGTAAAACCTTGAGTCATTACTGTCCAGGTGAATTGACTCACTTCACTTCCCAAGTGAAGGCAAAAAGGTATTGACTAGCTTCATCAACTGGAATACCAAAGAATGCACTTGGATAAGTCAATTACAGTAAAGAATTTGCTTCCAGTGGGAATGGATGTTAGTAGCATATGAGGGTTGGGAAAAACAGGGTCTTGAAGGATAACAATGTTGTTTATTGCTTGGAGGTCCTGGACAAATCTCCACCCTCGGCCCTTGGGTTTTCTCATAGGTAAAATAGGAGTTTTATCGGGATTTAGTACAAGAGACAATTTGGCCTTGTAATCCTCTGTTATGAGCTTTATACCTTAAAGAGCTTCTTTACTTATAGGGTATTGATTAATTTTGCAGAGAGTTCTTGAGGGATCAGTTTGAATTTGATGGGAGGTGCGCTGTGAATTTTACTAATATCAGTTGGAGATTTTGCCCATAAGGAGGCGGGTAGCTGATTCAATAGAGACAAATTAACGGTGTTTCCAGAATCAGCTCTGGTACCAGCAGTGATGGAGCAAATAAAGGATGACAAAGGGTCATTTCATTCACTTGGCTGTTTTGATGGCTACTGTCAAATTCTAGAATTACTTCCCCCTTTCAGGAGAAGAAAATTCTGGCATGATACTTTTCCAAGAATTCTCAGCCTAATAAATGAATAGGGGTGGAGGGACTAAGGAGAAAAGGGTTTTTGTCTCTCAAAGGGCCTGAACAAAAGGGTATAGGTTCAGAGACAAGAACGTTTTGAGGTTTATTAGCAATCTCCACTATTTGAACTGTTTTAGTGCTTCGAGGCAGGTGCTGCTTTATAGTAGTGGGGTTGGGCACCAAGGGTATGGGTCCAGTGTCAGGACAGAAGGAGATTCATCTCTAGTCTGGACAAATGTTTCTCAAAGCTGATTAAGAGGGAGGATCGGGAAGAGTCCCCATAGTTCCTCAGAGCCCCATCACTGGGAATTTAGAGGACATCGAAAAGTCTAGTTAGAGGGCTGCAGACACTTGAAGCACTTAAATTTATAGCAACTTCTTTTCCAATGTCCTGGTTCTTTGCAATAATAACAGAAACTAGGAGTTTTTGGTTTCCTTTGGAGGCCTTCACTTGCTGGAGTTGATGATTAAGAACTTTAGTGGTCTTTCTTTTAGGTGACCCTTATAGAGTTCTAGAGAGCTGGTTTGCCAGATTACCTAAATCTGGAGTAGACATAGGCTACTCAGACAAAGGCTAGCACAGTTCAAAGAAACAACCTGATTCAAAGAGGCCGAAGTGCCACCTGAATACCCACAGACAAACAAGACCTTAACCAGAAAAGGATGAAACCTTAAAATAGATCTTGACTAAGGCCTGGACAGTCTCAAACATGGAGAGGGCAGAAGCTTGGATCCAGTAGAAAGACTTATCCTCAAACTCCGGGGCCAGGGTGATAAGAAAAGCAGTGAGCTCAGTGGGCTCTGTTGTGGGTACTGCACTTGTTTGCTCACCAGCCTTAGAGTCATCAAGGGTCTTCTCTGCATCCCTATATGGGCCACCAAAATGTTGACCTTAAACAAAGAGACAGTCAGTTATTTCTCTAGCAAAAATGAATTTATTTGGGATCAGCAAAGAATTGCAATTCAAAGTCTGCAACCATGGCGAGCCACATGCAAGTCCCCAGCAGCAAGGGAAGAGAAATTCTTTTATACAGGGAAAGAGAAAGTTGGGGGTGGGGAGGCTATTGTAAACAAAGAGTTCAAGGTGTAGTGGTTTTTCATTGGCTGAGTTGTGACAGCCTCTCATTGGCTGAGTTTCTTGCCAGTCAAGAAGAGGAAGTCTTTCTTCTTCTTGTCGGGCTTTGCTATCTATGTGGGGTGCGAGAGCTCCCCGTTTTGGCCTCTTGACTCCAATTTAATGAAGTTTCTGTTTATTAATTTGACAGTGGCTTTTTGCAACTTGTCATTGAGATAAGAAACAAGTAGGTGAAGATGTTGGCAGTTCTAGCATAACCAAGTAGTCACTCATTTAACAAACACTATTGAGCACTTATGTGCTAAACACTAGATAGGGAGTCAGAAATATAAAGGTGAAGAAGGCTCAATGTCTGCCTTCAAGGAGGTCACAATTGGGAAAGCACTCAAGTAAAGAGCAACTTGTGTTATGTTAGAGCCACAGGAGAGAGAGCAAAGTGGTAGGATTGCTGGCTTCTGCACTGGGGCAGAGTCAGGGAGGATAACCAAGCTGAATCTTTGAAGGATTACTACGCATTCTCCAGGCAAATAAAGGAGGAGAAAATACTTCAAGCAGAGACAGTTGTAAAGAGCATGGTGCGTTTTGGAAACTGCAAGTAGTTTGGTGACTAAAACTAAGGGTTAAGTGAGGGCATGTTGTGTGGTGAGGCTAAAAGGGAGAAGAGACTGGGGAATCACACAAGGATTTTAAGCCAGAGAGTAGCATGATCAGAGTCATAATTTAGAAAGGGCTCTTTTTGGTTTCCAAAGATAGGAAGCTGAAAGGCAGTGAAACGGGAGGCAGGAAGACCTGTTGGGAAACAGCTGCAGTAATCTGAGTGATGAGCAGTGGGGGCTTACGTTGTAGCAGTGGGAATGAAAAAGAGGGGCATGAGTGAGTGAGATTTGGGTGGCAGAATCGATGGGTTCTGAGTGCCAAGGATTCAAGTGAGTAAGGTGTAAACCTTACCCTCAATGAATTAGCAGTCTAGTTGAGAAAACACAAACCACCAACATTGTTATAGAGTGTGATATTCAAAGTGCTACATTCACAGTGGGTTCTTTCACCTATGGGTCCTTCTTGTGGGAAATACAGAATTTTTTTTCTGGGAAAATTTCCAATTGGGAGAGCTTCAGTCCCAGTCATTCTTGAAGTGGATAACTTAAGATTCGAAAATTCTAAGATATGTTTGGTAAAGCAGATGGCAGAAAAAGAGAAGTTTCTGCAGTGAAACTTGAAGAAAGACGAGGCAAAGGAAACCCAGGCAAGTTCTGTGAGGAGGAAGAAAGGCAGAGATGTGTGGAGCAAGCTGACAACATCTGCTCTGGCACAGAGCCACAGTGGGCAGCAGCGCTAAGACAGGGCAGTGTCATTCTGGGTGATGGGGAGCATAATTTAGAAGTGTCAGCCAAGAATAGCAAGTTTCCCCAAATTTTGTTCCATCCCGTGCATCCAAATGACTCTTCATTTCTGTGACCTCAGCAGGACCAGCAGGGCAGAGATGCACAAGTCTAAGTTGTAAAGTAAAACCATGATGTCTAAATGCAGAGCCAGGCACAGAAAGGAAAAACACATATACATACTCGTTGTATGCATTATCATTTGCAGCAAAGCAAAATTAATTTGCCAGCAATATGTGAGATGGTGGGGAAGGGAAATTCAGAAGTTTCTAGCAAACAAAGGAGGGTAACTGGGAATAGTAGTATCCATTATTACTAATTTAAAGTGTTTAAAGGGGCTTTTCTATTTTTTCTATTTAGTATGCTGACTTCTTATTTTATTTTAAATAAAAATATTTACAAGAGATTTCATAGATTGACTTCTGACCTTTCTCTCTTAAACTTCTATTCTCTATCAGATCTTAAATTTGAAAATTGAAAATACTACAGAACTCTATCCTAAGAGTTTCTAAGAGTTCCATATGTGCAAATTTACATGGAAATCTAGAAAAGTAAGAGATTAACTTTGCTTCCTAGGAAGAAATATGGGAGAGGGATGCAGGGGGATGTGACATTGAAATTGGGCCTTAAGAATGAGAAGGATTTTGGACTGGCCTGGTGGCGTACCGGTTAAGTTCGCGCACTCCACTTCCAGAGCTCAGGATTCACTGCTTCTGATCCCAGGCGCAGACCTATGCATCGCTTATCAAGCCATGCTGTGGCAGGCATCCCACATATAAAACAGAGGAAGATGGATACAGATGTTAGCTCAGGGCCAGTCTTCCTCAGCAAAAAGAGGAGGATTGGCAGCAGATGTTAGCTCAGGGCTAATCTTCCTCAAAAAAAAAAGAAAAAGAATGAGAAGGATTTCATCAAAGAGGCAATAGCAGAAAGGATTTCTAGGCAGAGGTAATGACCCCGTGGAAGCATGAACATGTATAGTATGTTTAGGAATAGCAAGTAGCAGTTTGAGGTGGCTAAGGCATGCGTTGGCTGGAGAGTAAGAGGAAGGGGGAAGAGCCAAAGGTGAAATATTTGTCAGGGTTATTCTATGAAAGACTCCAGTAAACTCTGTTGGACAATCCAACTAGTGTTTACCAGAGGTTAGATTTCAAACATTAGGAATGAGTGAGGCCTGCTAAATTGGAGTTGTTCTTTTTCTTCTCAAAGATGGTAGTAATTGGTGAATTTTTGAGAGTTGGTGGAACTACCCTGAAAGGTTCCATTATTCCCATGAAAATTAGTAGTTCGTGTGGTAAGGAAATGTTTGAGGAATTGTTGATAATAGGTATGTCAACAACTTCCAATTGCATAACGCCTCTAGAAAGATCCAAATCTATTTCATGTGTTTCTTTCATACTCCAGAAATAGTATTGGCAAATGTTCAGAGAAGGCGGAAGTTTGCCAGAACATACTCTTTAAAACTTAAGCTCACCTCTGTATGGAAACAATCTTAGACAAATCTCTTTCATGTCATTCAGACTATATTACTCAACTTTGGTGTCCATATGCATCATGTTATGAATTGTATGCCTGCTTAAAAAAACCTTTTTTTCCTTTGTGTAACTTGCTCAAGCTGTAATTTGACCTGAGTCATAATTTTGAAATTCACCCTTCTTTTATTTAAAACTTTTACTTCCAGATCTTTATTAATACTTCCACAAGGGATTAAGAAACATCACAACATATGAATTGAAATACTTCGTTGTTTTAAAAAACATAAATTCATGAATGACATTGAAGATAAAAAGTAGTGCTATTTATAGGCTTAAGCTCATCCTCCTCACCCTTAAAATTCAAGGTCATTCCAGCTAGGACTTTAACAGAGTTAAAAAAAAATACAAGTGACAGGATCTTAAAACCGTGGAAAATACCATTGTTGTTTCAGTCACATCAGGTGTAACAACTTAAGTCTGGTCAGAGTTGAATGACACATTTCAGTAATGGAATATAGGGTCTTTTGCTAACTGATTGTTAGTTTAGAGTTACCCCCAAATTAATGTTGATTATGTTTCAAATTCCAAAGCTTCCTCATGCACCCAATTATAATGCTTCCCCTTTCTCCTGACTACTAACATACCAAAGGGGAGAGAGTAACCATCAAACTTTTCCACAGCTTGTTGGGAAGCTTTAGTAATAGAAAATAAGTGAGAGGCTTTGGTTTACCTCAGTTGGCCAGCCTGGAGTGCACAGGAAAAGTCTAGAAACAACACGCTGTGTTACCAAGGAGCTGGATGAGTCAGTTTGATTGTGCAACTCCAGAACACCCTGCGAATGTGACTTTCATTTGTAGTTGTTACTGCCAATAGCATCTTGTTATGTGGTTCCGGAACAGACTCTAAATGGGGTACCTGTAGGTCCTTCCGATACCCGGCCAACCAAACAGCTAGTGTTATTTTTAGATGGAACCAGACAGGCTGCAATTTCCATGACTATTACTTAGAATGAGTTGGCAAGTTCAAACCAGATTTGATGAATATCCCTAAAATTGTCAGTAAAAATTGGAAGGAGAGTAAAGTTACTATTTCTCAAATGGACGAATTTTTTTTGTTTGCTTGTTTTGTTTTGTTTAGCATCTATGTGATATTTTTGTGAGATTATTAAAAGATATATTAGGTCCATTTTTTAGGTTAGATATCAACCTGTCAACCAAAGACCATTTTTATTAAGCGATTCTCTGCTTCTAATTAGATTTCAAGATATATATAACTGTTTCTGGTGTCTTCAAAGAGCCAATTTGGGATGTACTTAGAGCTTCTTTTTTATAAGCTTTAATAAAGCAATTCTATCAGGGCACCTATTCTAGTGGTAGGTACAGATATTTTCATTCTGATTGTTTATTTTCACTCCAGGGCACCAAGTTAATGCAAGACTATTGAATCTACCAGTGACACTTACTCCTAGTCACTTCGGTGATCATCATAGGCTCCCCACACTATAAGGAACCTTCACTTCACAAAGGAAGAAATTAACATGCAAAGAAATTAGCTAACTTTTCCCTTCCAAGGTTTACATAGCTATTTAATAAAAGAGCTAGAACTAGAACCCAGATCTCCTGCATTTTATTATACTGTGCCTTCTATGCTAGGGGGAAATTAGGTATGTCTCCTTCCTTTGTTTTTCTCCTTCTGTATTTGGAGACCTGATTCTCCTTTGGTGAAGTGCTGACAGCAAGTAAAGAATACAGTTCATTCCCTAAACAAGGAGAGAGAGATCTCAGGTCTATAAGATGTTTTCAAGATCAGGCTTTTGACACAGAAATGTGTTTTTATTACATTTAAAAGAAAGAATATAATAATAGTAAATCCCCTGACTCAATGCGCCTCCCACCTGGTTTCCAGTAGAAATACAAAAGTGGGTGACCAATCAGGATAATTGTCATGGGCTGGCTCCGTGGCCAACTGGTTAAGTTCATGTGCTCCGCTGCAGCGGCCCAGGGTTCGCATCCTGGGCGCGGACATGGCACCGCTTGTCAGGCCACGTTAAGGCGGCGTCCCACATCCTACAACTAGAAGGACCTGCAACTACGATATAAAACTATGTACAGGGGGTTTGGGAAGATAAAGCAAAGCAGAAAAAAAAAAAAAAAGAAGAAGATTGGCAACAGTTGTTAGCTCAGGGGCCAGTCTTTGGAAAAAAAAAAAAAAAAAAGATAATTGTCCAGGTACTTAAATTATATTTTGGATGATAGATACAAAAGCACATATGTCTTTTTGAGAAATTTATGTCATATGACTTAGAAGAATTTCATTGTAAATTTCTTTTTAATTTCTGTCCTTTTGTGTTAGACATTAGCACTTCAAAGGGACAAAAGGCATATTCCACCAGAATGCTTGGTTCCATTATTTTATGTTAAAAATATACAAGCCCTGGGGCTGGCCCCGTGGCCGAGTGGTTAGGTTCACGCGCTCCGCTGCAGGCGTCCCAGTGTTTCGTTGGTTCGAGTCCTGGGCGCGGACATGGCACTGCTCGTCAGACCACGCTGAGGCAGCGTCCCACGTGCCACAACTAGAAGAACCCACAACGAGAAATATACAACTATGTACTGGGGGGCTTTGGGGAGAAAAAGGAAAAAATTAAAAAAAAATCTAAAAAAAAAAAATATATATATACAAGCCTTACATGGTCTTATTAAGCATATGGAAATATTGTGTCAGACTTCTCTTTTACTGAAAATAAAATGATTTCTCAGTACAAGTACTTACTCTTTTCATGGTCATCAGAATCATTCAAGCATACATTTTAGTTTTTAGCCACATAAGCGTTATTTTTAAAGAGCTTTTAACTCTGAATCATTTCTTGCCTTAACTTACCATGGAATAAGAAATGTATATTCCATTAAATGACAAATTAATAGTTCCTTTTCTAAAGATTCAAAGAAAAGATAGTATGAGTAAAAAGTGAAGGCTTTATTCACAAAAATTTGTCTGTGGTTTTGTGCTTTAGCATTGCCGTATTTATTTTGGCAAATCACTTTAGATAAAAAGGAATCTAAACACAGAATAACTCCATTAGCAGTCAGGATAGTTGCTCCCTGGGTTGGGATAAAGCCCTCAGTGGTCCTGAGGGGGTTTCTGGGTGCTGGTGGTGCCCTTCTTTGAGTACTTGTTTCACAGGTGTGTTCAGAACTAAGCAGCACATTTATGTGAAGGTTTCTGTATATTATATTTGTATATATATTTGTATTGCAATATGTATATTATATTTCAGTTCCAAGTAACAAAAAGATTGAAGTGCTAAAATAGAGTCTATGAAACTTGCCCTGTACAACTTACAGACGTGTGACTGGTGGTATTGTGTACTATTTATTATTCGATTCCAAATTTTAAAAAGTACACTGAAAAATGGATGGATTGCTCCATTTTTGTTCTAAATCCTTCCTATACTCTACTAGGAATTTAGCTGTTAAATTACCAAGTATTTTACCAACTCAAGGAAAAAATATGTAAACCTTAATTATAATTGTCATTAACGTAAAAACAGAATAGGATCTTATCTTCTCTGACTTTTAGAAATGTGGAATCTTTTTCTTCTTAAAGAATATTCTAAATATGGTTTTATAGACTATCTTTTTAATAAAATGAAATATAACTCACTGCTAAGTAAAGCATTCTTCAAATTTATTTGTGTGGTTGATAATAGATGGCTCCTTATTTTTTCCTATGACTTGGAAAGGAGAAGAAATGTTTACTTTTCATATCATCCTTGACAGGTTGCCTCTGCCAGAGCAGACATTCATGGGCTATTGGACAATTGGTCAGTCACGAAATGGAATGCAAAAACTGTTGTGTCCAGCAGAAACTCATCATATAGACGTAAAGGTTGATATTATTATTTCTTCATTAAAATATTGAATGTTACAGATTTTTGTTTATCTTCCCTGGAGAAAATCCATACATTCTCAGGAATTACATTTTCTGATGGTATTTTAGAATAGATTTAGCTTTTGCTCTAACTCTCCAGCCCATCTGGCCTCTGAGGGACTCAGTGTAGGTAGTAATTGCTAATGGTCAGTAGAATTCCTAAGAGCTAACCTGTATTTCAGGAGAATCAGATATGTTGTATTATCCTAGGACAGTTACTCCATGATATTTGTCTTCAGGTGAAAAGGCAAGTGAAAGGAGTGTCAGTCACGAGTTAACAATAGAAACCCCTCTAGTTATTTCAAGCAGAAAGGAAATTACTGTGGGGAATTAGATGCTTGTAAAATCTTTAGAAAGGATAGGAGGAATAGAAGGAATAGCTACCTCTGGACTTTTAGTTTCTTTTGTTTTGTTTTGTTTTGTTTTGAGGAAGATTAACCCTGAGCTAACATCTGCTGCCAATCTTCCTCTTTTTGCTGAGAAGACTGGCCCTGAGCTAACATCCATGCCCATCTTCCTCTACTTTATATGTGGGACACCTACCACAGCATGGCTTGCCAAGCAGTGCTATGTCCACACCCGGGATCCAAACCAGCAAACCCCGGACCGCCGAAGTGGAACGTGTGAACTTAACCGCTGCACCACCAGGCCTGCCCCTGGACTTTTAGTTTCAAGATCAGTGCTTTAGTTTCTGCTGTCACCCCTGTTGCTGGGAGCTGTACAGTAAAGCAGGATTAGCAAACTTTTTCTGTAAAGGGCCAGATGGTAAATATTTTAAGCTTTGTAGCCATACAGATTCTCAACTCTGCTATGGTAACACAAAAGCAGCCTTAGACAATACGTTAACAAATGAGTGTGGCTGTGTTCCAGTAAAATTTCACTTACAAGAGCAGGCAGTGGGTGAGACTTGAGCCTGTGGGCCACATTTGTCGACCCCCAGTAGAGCATAGAATCTGACTGTTCTTAGTCGTCAGAGCCTCCTTGTCTACTAGAGCTGGCCACTGCCTCTCTTCTGCCTTCCAAATCTCATGCCAGTGCATTCAATTGGCAGAACCTAAATCACATCCAGCACCCTTGCTGCAAGGGAGTCTGAGGAATGTAGTTTTTAGTCTTCTAGCTCCCGAGATACAGACTAGATAGAAAGGGACATGAAAGGGGAGTATGGATGCCACAACAGTCAATATCTAACCCAAATGTTTTTGATTAATTAAGGACTATGGGGCATGCAAATAATTGAAGTTTTAGTAACAGCTATATAGTTCTTCCAGGAAATCATATCATTCCCAGCGCAAATATAATAACCTTATTAAGTTAGTTGCTCTGCTTATGTTTGTACTGAATAATTTTCACCATATAAAATACTCTGCCTTTTATAAGTAATAGTAGTAGTTATCAGTAAGTTTTTTAAAATTTCAGATGTCACTTTTTTTTACATTTTATTTCAAAAACCCATATTTAGCCATTATGTTCTATATAATGACATAATAATCATTCTTCACAAGGGACCTATATCAGACCTTGATTCATTCATTTACAAATTATTCTCCTGGTTTGGACAGTTCTGGGTCCCAATACTTGTAGTTCAAAACTTGCTTTCAAGACGAACTCTATATGACTCCACTCATAGGTGGAAATTAGTATATTGAGAAGGAGATCTGATCGGTGGTTACCAGGGAAAAGGGGGGGTGGGGGGAGGGTACGGAGGGGGAAGTGGTGTACCCACAACATGACTAACAAAAATGTACAACTGAAATCTCACAAGGTTGTAATCTATCATAACATTAATAAAAAAAAAAGATTTAAAAAAAAAAAAAACTTGCTCTCAGTTGAGAAAGGAATGAAGTAATGAGAAATCCTATGGGTTTTAGGTCTAGTATATTTCGCGAGTAAAAAGAAAACCAAGTAAGGAATTAGATAAGATAGCACATGTGAAAGCATTCATAAATGCAAGTGTATGGTATTATTATTGTTACAAGTACCATTCCAGTCAATAAAATGAGAAGAGGTGTATCAAGATATTGAATATTTGAATTTAAATTCTGTGCTTTGAAGAACTTTAGGTTTTTTACATTTTGGTAACTACCCAAATTTCTTAACTCAGTTAACTACTTTATTATAGGGTCCAGCACTTATAAACATACAGGAATATCCAATAGAAAGACGTGAAGAAAGATCCCAAACCTTTACTGAAGAATGTGCCTCCTGGAGGTTACCGTTGGATGAAATTAACTTAATCTGTGACGTTGCTACATCACATGGTATGTCAGTTTCTTTTGATTATTCCTTCCTGCACTGAGTTTTTAAAAACAGGGATTAATCTCTAGACATCAAACATCTGTAATAGACTCAGTAACTGTGTCATTCTTGGATTTGATAGCAATTATATGTAATTGAGAACTAATTTCCTATTACAACTTAACAAAATACTATTGTGGAATCCACATAAGCCCTGCTGAGTTTGTATGCAGGTCTGTTTCTCATTACAATTGTAGCACAAAGTTAAACACACCCAGTTGTGTGCTAAAAATAGAAGAGGAAAAGAAAAAGGAGAAACTGGATTTTTTTGGCTGGGATTCCAGTTTAGTGATTGCATGAACCACGAAAGCAGAGCTGGAGTGATTTGCAGTCATTAAACTTCTCGTTGTAAAGAAAGGCAAATAAAGCATGTGAAGTTTTGGCATCTACATTTCTGGATTGTTGCCATTTCTTACTGATTCATACAGTGTGCCCTGGGTACTTTTTTGCAGAAGTTTTCAGTTGGTAGCAGTTACTAAGGTGATATAAACAGAAGTGATGGCAGGGGGAAGGGAGAGAGTCTGTAACTTGACCAAGATGGGGATTGTTCAGGCAAAAATTCAGAAGCAAGTTTTTGTGCATATGAGTTCTGTAGATATTGCTTATTCCTAAAATCAGCTGTGTTCAGTAAAAATGTATGCCTTACGGCCGGCCCAGTGGCTCAGCGGTTAAGTGCACACGTTCTGCTTCTCAGCGGCCTGGGGTTTGCAAGTTCGGATCCCGGGTGCGGACTTGGCACCGCTTGGCAAAAGCCATGCTGTGGTAGGCGTCCCACGTATAAAGCAGAGGAAGATGGGCATGAGTGTTAGCTCAGAGCCAGTCTTCCTCAGCAAAAAGAGGAGGATTGGTAGTAGTTAGCTCAGGGCTAATCTTCCTCAAAAAAAAAGAAAAAGTATGCCTTAAAAATGTACACTTTTTTTGGCAACAGATTGGTGCTCTTATTAAAATATTTTACATTCACTAGTAAAGAGTAAGCATGGATTTTATGGCTAAAGTTTGAACTTTGGCCCTTGTCTCATATTTAGGGATTAGAATAAGTACACTGGGATCCTCTGCCCATGACTGTGACAGACTCCTCTCATCAGGTGCAGCACTTTTCTCATTAAACTGGTCACAGGCTTACAGTTCTTCTCAACACAACATTCCAGGCAGCCGCTGCCAGTCAGTCAGAAGAGGCCCTTAAAAATGAAACTCATTTGCTGTCCCTGATATAATTTAACCGTCTATTTCTGTATTGCCCACATTTGCAAGCGAAGTTTTTTTTATCATTTTTTATTTCTTTGTTTTTTACCTATTCTACATTAGTGAGAGAAAAGAGCATTTTCTTGGGTTAGAATCAGAATTAATTACACATATATTTGAGCCCAAGACCAAACAGGCCTTAAAGCCTGCTATAAGTTTATTAAGTTTATTAAGTACGTTTCTGTTAATACTTTTACTGTATTCCCTGTTGCCCTATACTCTGTGGGAAGGTGCTCAATAGATGTTGAATTGAACTTATTTGTACTGATAGTGGGAAGCATTAAAAAGATCCTTGAATTATAAATTGTGTGATCCTATCTGATATTGATATTTGGAACTGAAACACGCACACAGTTCACATTGTCTCCTAAATGATATGTATCTTCTTCTGCACTTCCAAAGACTTGTGTTTCTTATCAATGTTAGCCTATTTACTTCAATTTACTGTATCTTTATGTATAATATTTGGTCATTATTTGTAGACATGGCACTCAAACACACACACAATATATACATATGTTCCAAATTTTCCAGGATGGTTCTAAATATAAATGTTATATCTTGTTATCATATCTTGTGTCTTAATTTTGAGTTCATAAAATATGAACACTGCTAAATAGATACCTGGATAATGAGTGATGCTGATAGCATTTATTACACAAAAGTAGCTTCATCCCTCATCTCAGGGTGCTCATAGATAGAGATTATGGGAAACATCATCCAGAGTCTGGCTACTCAAAGGGAAGCCCTCAAACCAATAGCACTGGCATCTCCTGGGAGCTTGCTGGAAAGGCAGAAACCCCACGCCAGACCTACTGAATCAGAATCTGCATTTTTATTAGCTCCCCAGTGATTCATGAGCACTTCGCAGTTGAAGAAGCACTGATATAGAGTTCGTAAAATGGACCTAGTCAAGCACTCAGATTGAAAAGACAGAAATTTTATAATAAGAAATATTTAATATGAACCAAGAGTTTGTAAAATGAGATCTATAGAGCTAAGAATCAAAAAGTGGAGTTACTGATTTATAGGAAGAAAAGCCTAAAGATCAAGTAACTATCTAGGAAAGGCAAGATTAGCAGATATAAGATGTTGACCATCTGCTGTCCATCTGAACCAATGATAAAACAAAAGAAAACAGACTTTTATTGAAGCACAAAATACTTTTCTTTCATGCAAGGAAGAATTTCCTGACATTGAAGAGTGTTAAATACTATTTAATAGTTTTGTCATGAGATAATAATGTCATGAGATATGATGGAATTCTTTTGGGAACAAATAGATGCTTCCTTGGATAGATAGGTGTGACTGCGTCTACATTTACAGCAGGAACTGAATTGGTTCTCATGGTCTTTTTCAGCCTAATCAGTCCATCTACAGATCATCTACTACGTTCCAAATGTGTGCTCAGTCTCATGATTCAGTTTTCACTGGACCTCTCAACCAGTCAGAAAATCTGTCACAGACCACAATATTGACACCTCTTTGTCATTTCAGAAAATGAAGAAAATGCTCTCTATGTAGTTACATGCAATCCTGTTTCCTTATACTTTATGAATATGACTGGAAAAAGTGGCTACTTTGTGGACTTGTATGACATTTTCCCAAGAACGGCCAGTGGAGTTTGGCACCCATTTGTTACAGTGGCACCACTGGGAAATCCACTCAAGGGTCAAGTGATTCTCCACGAGCAGCAGGTAATGCACCCCATACTACTCACGTGATACAGTTATGCCAACAGTAACTTATGTGAAGGAAAAGACAAGAGTGTTTTGCAACCAATAACTGAAAATATGTGCTTTCATAAAGATTGAGGAGAGGGGCTGGAGGGAGAAGTCAGCTGTTGTATTTTATCAGTACCACAAAGGCAAGCTAATACCTTCTCTCTGCAGAGATTTCAACGTGACTGTAATTCTGAAAACATGTAAGTCAGAGTTTCTCAACCTCAGCATTACTGACATTTGAGGCCAGATAATTCTTTGCTGTGAAGCTTACATTCCCTTTGGAGAGACAGACAACAAACAAGTAAACCAACAAATGAATATGCTAATTTTAGGAAGTGATAAATGCTATATAGAAATGAAGTAATGTCCTAGAGAATGATGGGGATAGAGTAGGAGGGGTTGGGAAGGTGAACAGTATTACAGAGTGCTGAGGTCTCTCCTCTTAGGAGATGACATTTTATCTGAAACCTGAATGATAGTCTTTATGTAGAGACAGCCACATAAATATACTGAATGGAATTGTCTTAGTCTGTTCAGGCCGCTATAACAGAAATACCATAGACTAGGTAACTTTTAAACAACAGAAGTTTATTTCTCGTAGTTCTGGAGACTGGGAAGTGCAAGATCAAGGCAGCAGCAGATTTGGTGTCTGGTGAGAGCCCACTTCCTAGACAGCTGTCTTTTCACTGTAACCTCATGTGGCAGAAGGAATGAAGGATCTCTTTGGTTTCTCTTTTATAAGGGCACTAAACCTGTTCATGAAGACTCCATCCTCATGACCTAATCACCTCCCAAAGGCCCCACCTCCTAATACATCAGGCTTAGAATTTCAACATATGAATTTTGGGGAGACATAAACATTCAGTCCATTTCAGGAATACACTGAGATACTTTAGTGTCTAATGATGCTCAAGTTCCAACCATCCCTACTATTGTAAAAAAGCACTAATGAAAAGTACAGATGCCCAGAGTCAGGCTAAAAATCATTCCAAACAGAAGACATAGATCAAAAGACAGTTAGTGAGAATTCTGAAGGTCTAAGTTAATCTCTACTATACCAATAGAAAGGAGTATAATGTTTTCATATACCTGTTACCCACCTAGTATCTACTAAATACTATACTAAGTATATTATTCATTCAACAAATACATATCATTTGCCTACTATTGGGGATATTGCAATGAACAAAATAACAAAAATTCCTGTCCTCAAAAGCTTACATTCTGGTCCAGGAAGATAGACCATAAGCAAAAAAAATAATTAAATTGTATCAAGTTAGAAGATGAGAAGCAAGGGAGAGTAAAATAGAAGGCTAGGAGGAAGATTTCCATTTAAAATAGGATAAGTGGGCAGGGATTGCCTAACTGAGAAGGTGATATTTAAGCAAAGACTTGATAGAGGTGCAGGGGAGAACAAACATCTGGAATAAAAGAGTTCCGGGCAATGGGAATTGTTAAGTTCCAGAGGCTGGAACATGACTCTCCATCTTTAAAGAAGTGTAGTGGGAAAGACTGAATGACGGAAAGAGCATGAGGAAGTCAGATCAAAGAGGTCACTCAGTGGGTTGGAGAAGGGGCATGGTGGAGAGGGCGGGGAAGCAGATTGTGTAGAGCCTTGTAGACCATTGTAATACTCTGGGCCCTAACTATGAGTGAAAGGGGAAGGTGTTAGAGGGTCTCAAGCAATAGACTAGCTTGATCTGACTTGCATTTTAAAGGATTTCTCTGGCTGTTCTGTGGTGAATAGTTTTTAGGTGCTAATGCAAAATGCAGGAGACTAGTTAAGAGATTTTTGCAATGATCCAGGCAAAAGATGATGGCAGTTTGGAGGAGGATGGAAGTCCTAAGTAATGCTAGATTCTGCATATATCTTGAAGGTAGGACCAATGGGATTTCCTAAGAGATCAGATGTATGGGATGAAAGAAAGTAAAGGGCAACTTCAAGGTTTAGGGCCTGAGCAACTGAAATGATAGATTCGCCATCAACTGAGATGAGGAAGGAATCGATTTTGGAGGGAAGGTTAGACATTTGATTAAATTTTGGATGTCTATTAGACATCCAAGTAGATGAGTCTGGAGTTCAATGGAGAGGTCAGAACAGGAAATACAAATTTGGGAGTCATTGGCATATAAATGTTATTTAAAGCCATGAAACTAAAAGAGATCACCAAGGGAATGAATGTAGATAGAGAAGAGAAGTCCAAGCATCAAGCCCTGGGGCAATAAAATATTAAGAGATCAGGGAGATGAAGAGGAATCAACCAAGGGGATTGAAAATGTGTGGCCAGCGAAGTGGGGGGATAAACTGGGGAGTGTGGTATCCCGGATGGCAAGTGATGAAAGTCTCAAGGAGAAGGATCAATTGTTAAACGTAGACTATGTGTCAAGCAAAGGATTACATACATTATCCCATGTCAGTCTTCCAGCTACCTTGTGAGGCAGCTGTTAGCTATATATACATGTGAGGAAACTGAGGCTCAGAGAATTTAAATAACTTTCCCAGCAAAGGCATGGTAGAACTGAGATTCAAACCAAATTGGATTGACCCCACCAGAATTAAACTTCATCCACTCTCTCACTCACTGCAGATACTTGGGGAAAGGATAGTCTGAAAATTAGAAAGTATTCATAATAGGGAAATATTAAAGAAATGCAGTGTTCTTACTTGCAAGTATTTAAAGTCACTATGAGAGCAAGGTGTAACCAAGAAACAATACTTTTAGACTATGTCTAATCAAGAGGAAAATATTGCATAAATAACATTTCGGTAGTTTGCTAAATAAATAAGTCAACTTTAACTTTAGGCCTTGCCTAAATAATTATCATAAATTCTGAGTTAATACATCGTTTTCTGGTTTTTCACATTTTTTTTCATTTTCATTTTCTCCTAGAAGCAGACTTTATAAATATCATGATATTGCTTATAAAAGTTTAGGTCAAGCACCTTAGAATAAAGTTTTACTTTATAGATTTGCAACTAAATATCAATGTCATTGAATTGAATTCTGTCTGTCATAAAGAGCACATGACATCTTGGTGATTTTTAATTCAGTAGCCAATTGAATTTGGACAAGAATCTAAATTTGGAGTATTTATTCAGCCTTGCCAAATTTTCAGCTGTCAAATTTACATACACTAGTTCTTTAAAAGTACTAGATTTTTAGGTTCTTAGCAAGTATTTTATTTTCTCAAAAGATCCAATTATTTGGCAACATCATTGATTAATATTCTGTTCACTTACAATGACTTTCATCAAATGATATTCTTCATTGTAAAGATGTGCTTGTCCTCCATAGCCAGCACTTTGCCTCCTGGCATTCCTACAGGTACCTGACTTATCCCTTTGACCACACTTTCAACGTTTTCCACAAAGCTACCTCTGTACTTGGGCAGGCGTGCACAGCATATCTGGATGCTCTACTCTACGTGTCGTCTGAACTGCCTTTTCTTTTTTCAGAAAGGACATCTTAGCGGTGTAAAACTTTATATTATGGCCTTGTTAAGGTGTAAGACCTCTTTAATTCCAAATGAACAGCATGCAAATTTAACAAATGATAAATAATTCTAATCGAATAAAAAATGAGTGCACTGCCATCAGTTCCTTCTCCATTCTGCCCAAACTGAAAATGGAGCTAAAATATTGTAGAGAAGTACTTCCATTAATTCATCTATCCCTTGGCTTTTCAAATAAAGCTTTGGTACGGATGCATTTCTCTGGTTCGTTTCAGAAGTTGTTCAAAAATTCCTTGCTAAAATAAATTCTTGAGTAAGGAAAGGGAAACTTTGCCATGCCTAAAAATAAAGACTCCTTCCCCCCCCCAACCCCCGCCCCTTGAGGTTACTTATTACATCTGTACAAAGTTTAGAATTACAGACTTTGGGACATTGAGGTCATCCAGAGGTTGCTTTTCTCCCAGTCAAATACAAACATGATAAAATTGCTCATTCGCTTCTCCCCCGCTCCCCCCTTAAAGGAGTGCCAAAACCACAGTAACATGTACTCATGTGTGACGCAAAATTCTATTTTTAAACTCAGACAGAGTATATCATTAGTCATTTACAGAAGGAAACCATTAACATCTAAAAGGATGGAGCAACAGAACTCCTTCATGCTGCCAATTGCTTCTAAAACTAATTGTAAATACAGCAGTGGCTGGAAAAATATATATGTTTTCTGTCACTTAAAAAGATGCAGTTTTTCAGTTCATTTGTGCCAAGTTATGAATATATAAATATTAGACCCTAAAAAGGAAGAAAAATGCAAAATCATACTAACATTTTTCTCCTTAATCATATCTGTTTAATCATCTGCTTACTCGCCTGTTTAATCATGTTTTAGGATCAAACATTATTTTTAGGATTTTGTTTTGCTTAGAGAAGTTGATATTATCCAAAATTGCTTAGTGCTAAGAAGTCATGTTAATATTGTACATATTTATTATACTAGAAAGAGTTTCTCCTAAAATACTCAAAAAAGATTCTAGAATGGAGATTAAATTTTTAACCTATTAGTATGTTTTCTTAAGGCAAACTGTAAGATGTTGCTGTCATTTTCAAACTTTCAAATACCAGGAATACTACTACTTACATGAAATGTTGATTTTAAAGAGAATATTCCTAACATGCATTCTCAATGGAGAATTTCATATTATACAAAATGATGCATTCTGTGGGTGATGTTTGTGGAAAAATTTAAGCTTTGTCAACATGCTTAGTAGAATTTTTTAATACAGCCAAGATTCAGAGTATATGGAGTGAAGGAAACTGAATACTACTTTAATTTGAGCATTTCAAAATAAAATTAGCTGCTTAAATAAATTTGAAACCACACTATGAGGTCCCAGATTTGCAGATGAAATTATTACTCTTTTTTAATATTTCTTTTTATTTCTCTCTAACTGGATTACATAAAAGAGGGCAAGGGTCATGGTTAATTCATCATTGTATGCTCCTCTGTGCTTTAGAATATAAGCTGCTCAATAAAAATTATGCAACAAATTAGCAAACATTTCTTATTTTGTTTCCTATATTTTGCAAAATATGTGTTAATTCTTTGGGCGCTTTGTATCTCTATTTTGCCCAAAGGAAGTTCTTGAAATGAAAAGTTCATAAGAGTTAGAAAACTGGAGCAGCCCCAAACTTAAAACAAAACAAAACAAAAACAAGAAAGAGAGAACAGACAATTGCATAACAATGAGGCCTGACAAACAACTTGCAGGTGCCTTTTTGCAAAGCTGTTAATCTTCAAACAGCTTTAAATTTTAACTAAGAAAGCCAACTTCTTTGCATCCCTTTAAAATATTTAATCTTTTCTGGCATTCTCAATTTTAAGTTCTTTTTTTCATTTATTTTAATCCTTAAGGTTTATTTAAAACATTTTTTTCATGGAAAAAATGCTCCTAATTACTGCATTTGCGTAACTATGATTAATGATGCTGGAGAAATCTCTTGTTTGTACATTATTACAACACCAGCTATTAAAGTTCCTCAAGCTTAGTAAATTTCAAGATGAAGAAACACTTATGCTTTAGATTCTTGAGCTCCTTTATATTTTCTTACTATCCCATCTTTATATCATATACATATTTTCTAGATTGAACCTGGATTTGTGAAAAGAGTAAATGAGATTTAATTATGCACAATGTAAGAGCATTTTCAACAGAACATTGAACATTCTCCAAGTGTAATTAAAGAAAATAGACTTTTAAAAATTATCTATCCTCTTAATTTTCTTATTACTATATAAAAAAACAGGATCATGGTTAAGCTAGCCTATATTTAGAAGGCAGTAGTTTTAAGATAAAATCTTCAAAGAGAATAACTTCTGCATTACATAATTAGAAATATCTTCATAAAGCCATGTAGTATTTTAAATTTTGTATTAAGGAAAGCCATTTAGTATCTTCATGGTGCCACTTACATACGTATTTAATATTGTCATCTTCCCTCTGGTTCATCACTATAAGCTTTATTCTTAGGTTGCCAAGAGGCTGCTGCTTAAAAAAAAAGAAACAAAGAAACAAAGAAACAAATCTTGAGCTTTTCACTGTTTTCTTTATTTCCAGAGTAATGTCATCCTATTGTTTGATATCGGTGGCCGGGCCCTTCGTCGTCTCATCCTCCCTTCAGAAAGAGAGGTTACATCTAAGAAATCTTCCTGGTGGAATAAGGAAGAAGCTGTAAGGAGTGCCCAACTTGTCCGGCAAATTGCCAAGGATTTTCTGTAGCATTCTAACCATAAAGATGCATGCCCACACATCCCTCTCAGTGCCTTCTGTGTACTATGATGCACGAGAGAATTCTCTTATTATGCACTTACCGGTTTTAACACAAAACAACCAGATAGACATAGACACACCTATAATTAAACACTAATAGCTTCTTTTTGTGTCCATCATACTCACGTGAAGACTTGTCAGGACTGAAGTAATGATAATAGAATATCACTAGCTATTTGAGTGTGATATTTGTGACAAATTCCCAATCATGCTGTTGCTTTAACCTGTTTTCCAGTTATGTATTTATGTTTTGGATTTATATGACAAACCTATGAGAATGATACCTGATTGCACCTACGAGATAAATTAACGTTTTAGCTTATTAACTAAATTAAACTATAAATAAACATTTTAGGCTAACACAAGAGAATTTATTCTGCCATTCATAAAAAGGTATAGATATAAAATGGAAAAGTAAAGATATAAAATGAGGCTTATGCTCTGCCCTGTATGACCACATACTTAGGTCTTAAAAGACCATGAAAAAAGAGATTTTTCCAATGTCATAAATGTATCCTAATGTAAGAAACAAAGTATTTTCTATGTATTTATGTCATGTATAAATTCCACAGTTAATCGCCAGATAGCATGTTTATTTCTAACTAGTATTTGACATGATTTTTTAAAGTTTTATTCTAAAGATATTTTAGTATGTCATTTACAATAAATTTTTTAATGTATTTTAATACATGTTACTGTAAGAGTCTTAGAGTGGATAAAGAGGTGGCTTCTCAGAGAATTACATGTTTTACACATTGAAGAACTTTATTGAAGGGAAAGCAGCTGAAGAGACGTGACTGCATCTGACCCATTTAATGTGAATGTTTTGTTTTATTTTGTCTTTAGGAAACTTATAAAATGTGTAAAGAATTTTCACACAAAAACTGGCTAGTGTTCTACAAAGAAAAAGGGTGAGCTCTTCATTGTAGGAGATTTAAACTGGTGTTCTGATTTTGTCCATTCTGTTTCCTCTTTTGATTATACTTGTTTATTATAAAACTAATATAACCGTATTATGTTTTATTGTAAAAGTGAGTCATCCCACATTATAGAACATTGAAAAACAGATGTAAAAAAAGACAGTGCTCGTAATTCCACAATACAACCACTGCAAGTATGGCAGCTGCCACTTTCCATTATTTGTTCTTATGCATACCCTTACATAGTCTAGAATTTTGTGTATCTGTTTTCTCAGTTAACATTCTTCTATGTTAATAGTTAGTCTTAAAAACATTCTTTTTAGGGTTGTGTAATATATCATGACATGATTGTGTCATGGCTACTCAACATGATCCTCACCATTTCCTTTCAGATGGTTTTCTTCTCCTTTTTCAGGAATAGCTTGACTGTGCTGGATGTTCTGGAAGGGCGAACTCACACCATCTCACTTCCCATCAACCTCAAGACAGTTTTCCTCGTAGCGGAGGACAAATGGCTTCTGGTGGAGAGTGAAACAAATCAGTGAGTGGAGCTACATGGTGTCTCACGTAGTGTGCGGGCGTTCAACCTTATTTGTCAGTTAGCCAACATCCTTACTCTTCTGTCTCCCTGTGTCGTCTTTTAACAGTTTCTCAATTTGGCAGCATCTCTCTAGGTGAAAGTTAGAAGAAGAGGGAAGAAGAAAATTAAAATAAATGTCACTTCGCAGAGTAATTATAAAAGTGTTTCAGAGGATGACATTGAAATTAGCGGTAAAAATGTAATGACTTTTATGTATGGTCTCTATTTCTTTGAGCTTTTTCCTTTTAGCATATTGAGAACTCACTGTTTTCTTGCCAAACTGAAAATACTTCAAAATAGATTTTCAGTTTATTCTTTCTTCAAAGGACCACAGTCTCTATCCTAGAGCCGTTGCTTTTCTGTAACTTCACAGAATCCAGCCCTTAGAAGTTTTCTCTTCATTTTATCTGTGTGCTCTTATTTGGTTATGTTTATGTTTGTGTGCCTCCCCACTTTGGACTGTACACTTCTGGATGAAAGGGACACTATGTGCACTTGGCATAGACAGGGGACCCAGAAAATTTTGTCCCCTTCCTCATGCATTACATCCACTAGCTAACTGCAAACTCTCTCTGTCCCCCTGCTGATAAGCAGAACTAGCCTGCTGCAAAGATTTCTGGCTATTTATATATCCCTATTTTAGAAATCTTAAAAATAAGTAGATCGAGGGGATTACAGTGGTGAGGGCTCCTGTCCCTTAGCTGGTCACAAATCAGAGGTCAGGCTCCTGCTTACTGGCTGATCAAACTGTCATATCAACTGCAGGTTCCATGATAATAAGGGTGTATCTCTTTAGAGTTACTTTTTTTTGTTTTTTTACAGCTTTTCCTCTGATAGGAAGTGTTGGATTTTTAGTTCATGTTTATTACTGCATTATATTATGTGCTGCTCTTTATATACAGTGTTGTAAAGTTAATTGTTAATTAATGATGTGACTCTGAAACTGAAAATTATACTCAGAATATAAAAAAGAGGCTTTGGAAGGGGAAAAAAAACCTCTTATTTTTCGTAG
The DNA here is from genome assembly GCF_021613505.1 of Equus quagga. NCBI lineage: Eukaryota > Metazoa > Chordata > Mammalia > Perissodactyla > Equidae > Equus > Equus quagga. The sequence continues at coordinate 53,914,781 of NC_060272.1, read as the reverse complement.
TCTGTCTTCATAATTATTAGAAAAAGAAAAGCTTTTCATTTAGATGTTTTGTTTATTTACAGGAAATATCTTTTAACTAAGCCTGCACACATCGAATCTGAGGATAGTGGGGTTTGCCAGTTGTATATGTTGAAAGAGGAGCTACCTAGCCCAGGCTTTGGAGTTACACAAGGTAAATACCGTGCTCTTTGTGTTTATGGCTGAATGGGTGCATGCTTATGTACATACTGTCCTCTAGAATCATTTAAGAACAATAATATCAACATTATAATATTAAATTTATACCAAAAGAGAGAACTTAGTCACTACACTAGAAACGGTAAATAAGAATCAACTATCTTTGAAGTTCTGTCTTTGAATTTTTTTAACTGTCAAATCAGAATTTCTGTATACATTTAGGTTTCAAATCTATTTTAGGATAGCATCTTCTCTTTTTCACGCAGACCGTCAGGATTTCTACTTAATTCATCGCAGTTTTAGGAGGCGAATAGTACTTATGAAAAAAATCTAAAACACACGATTGCCAACACTGGGTTGGGCCAGTTTCACAGCTTTTCTGAAGGGTGCTATTATTAGTGATAATATTTATTGCTAATAAAAATTTTAATTCCATATATACTTGAAACCACTTTGAGAAGATGCCTTGATTGTAAAAACTGAATTTTCTCAGACAAAAGGCCATGAATATGATTTAAAGTGTTTTCTCTTTCTTAACTTTCGCTTTTCTGTTTGCGTTGGTGAGAATAAAATCTTGTAAAAATTAACTCCTGGAGCATTTTAGAGGCATATGGCGTCTAATGTTTCTCTGACACTTTTCAGAACCAGATTTGAGCATACCTCATAAAATTTCAAGTGATCAACTATCATCTGAAAATCTAAGTTCAGCTGTGGGACAAAAGATTGTCTCTCCTAACCGAATTCTCTCAGATGAGAATAGTTATGCTACAATTGTTGTTGGTTTCCCAGATCTCATGGTAAGCATCAATTTTTTAAATTATTGAATAAATATTTCTTTCCCTCAGTTTGGCCTATAATTTATAAGCATATTTGAGGGAGTAGTTTAAAATGTAATGATTTTCTGGTAAACATTTCAGATCAACATTCTGTTTTCCAAATCAATCATTAAAAAATGTGTTCTACTTATATGATTTCATTGCTTTTTAAAAATTAGCATTTAAAGTGTAATGCAATTATATAGTTTAGTAAGGGAAAACCAGTATTCACCATATGTGGGAGTTCATGTGACACAGTTGAATGTTTAATGTACTGACAGTGATTTTATATCACGTTGTCTTAATGTGTGCTCATGTAACCTGTCAAGAGAAACAATTCAAGACTAATGAAATAACATGTCTTCTAGAATTTTTTAAAATGAAATTTGTTGGGATCTCCTTACTGTAGATTAAATTTTTTGACACTCGTGAACATCAATTCACTTTCCATTGAGTTTTGCTCTGTTTTGTTGTATCTTTGCAGCATCCAGATTATACTATAAATACTGATGGTCGCAACTTAATTTGCTTTTAGATAGACTCTTCTGCTGTTATTTACTGTTATCTGTAAAGAAGAGGCTATTTGTAATTGACTTTAAGTGAAACTAGGCACCATCTTCCCCTGATGGAAATGTGGGAAAATTAAATATAAAGTTTATTTCAGTCCAAGTTGCCTTCTAATAACCGTAGATGTAGCTCCGTGTGTTTTGATTAAACATTTAATTTTCATGATTTCCTTTCTAGCTTTTAGGTGGGATGATAGAATCATTTAAAGATAAAAATATGGGCTCTGCTTGATGGTGCACCAATCTCTCATGCCTCAAAATGTTAGTGTAATTAATGAATGGTGAGCTCTTTAGGGTATAAGACTTTTGAAATCCAAACCCAATGGATAATATGTGGCTTAGGACTTTGCCATATGTCTCCCTAATTATCAAGTAAAAAGCATTTGCTATGGTATTATATAACTGAAAGTGAAGCATGTTGTTAGAATACATATCTACAGCAGCCTTGACTGAATGAAAGAGATGTTTAATATGCTTTCTACAGTGATTGCTGCTATCAGTAGAGAAAATACTGGAGCTATTTTTCTGAAGGTGGAACTATTTAAAAAATTGATCTTGAAATTGATGAAATTAGTATAGAAGTATAATGTTACTATAAAAAAGGTTAGAAAGTAAAAGCTGAGTATAAGGCACTGTTTGAATTAACCCTACAGAAAACCTTTAACGCCTGTAGGATTAGTGACCTTGTTAAACTAAAACCTCAATCCCCCATATTTAGTATGGTATCTACCACATAGAAGGTGTTCAATGAATATTTGTTAAATGAAAGATTAGAATCAGTTAGGCAGCCTTTCAACATTTTATAACAATCATATTTTTAGGCCCCAATACAACAGTCAGGGACTGCGCTATTCTAAACCCTTTCATACATGATAATTAATTTTTATAACAATTGTACAAGATTTTATAGATGAAGAAACAGAAATGCAGAGAGGTTATATCCCCCAGGCCACACAAATGATAAGTAAGGGAGCTGGGATTTGAGTTCAAGTGTGACTGACCCTCAAACCCATATCCTTTCTACTGAACCACAGTACCTTTCTTTTTATGTGAGTTTGTTTTGATTCTTCATACAACTATCAACAAAGGGGTATATCACCTCTTAGTAACTTTTTATAGCATCATCTGAGGCACCTAAACCAGTATAAACTTATTATAACTTTCTTAACCTAATACTAAATAGCTACAAAAATCTATAGCAAGTACCATCCTTAATAATGGAACATTCAAAGCATTCCTTTCAATATCAGGAATAAGACAAAGATACCCCCTATCACCACTTCTGTTGTATTGAGTGCCTTAAACATGATCCATAAAAGAAAAAATTGGTAAATTAAACTTCACCAAAATTTAAAACTTCAGCTCTGTAAAAAGACACTATTAAATGAAAAGACAATCTACATCTGGGAGAAAATATTTGCAAATCACTTGTCCAGTGAAGGACTTGTATCCAGAATATACAAAGATTTCTTAAAACTCAACAGTAAGAAAACAAATAATCCAATATGAAAAATGGGCAGATCCAGCCCTGATGGCCTAGTGGTTAAAGTTTGGCACACTCCACTTCACTGGCCCGGGTTTGGTTCCTGGGCACAGAACCACACCACTTGTCAGTCACTTGCTGTGCTGTGGTGGTGGCTCACATCAAAGACCTAGAAGGACTTACAGGTAGAACTGGGCATATACAACTCTGTACTGGGACTTTGGGGAAGAAAAAAAAGAGGAAGATTGGCAACAGATGTTAGCTCTGGGCGAACCTTTCCCAGCAAAAAAAAGGGCAAACAGTAGCCCAAAGTGAGATGTCAGTCAGAGCCTGAGCAGATGAGAAGGACATTCATAGTGGGGATGGGTAACCACTGGTGATAGAAATCAAATCCAGGCAGGAAGAAGATGGCGTCTCAGTGAAGGGACAGCCTGGTGTGGCATGTGGGAGCCCAAGTAAGGTGAGGAGGGTATCCATGCATGAGTGTAACCCAGTGTGATCTGTCAGGACCAGGCAGAGTGAGGAGGGCATCTGCTTGGGAGGGAATGTTAGTTGGTGGAGATGGGAGATGAGTCACATACAGTGGCTTGAGCAAGAAAGTAAATATATTAAGGCTAGAGAAAACATAGGAGAATATCTATCTGTGATCTTGGAATCGAGAAAGATAAATACATACATGGTAGAATTTTAGAGTAAAACAAGAGAAAAAAACACAAAATTCCATGCAAGTTACATCTAGGGGAGACAGAAAGATGTGATTGGGAAGGTGCTCTCCAGGGTCTTCAGAAATGCTGGTAATATCCTACTCCCTCTGCCAGAGAGTCGATGCATTAGGTGTTCATTTCGTTATTTTTAAACTTACTAAATTTTATATTCCCTCTTTTTAGTTAAAATTCATTTCAAGATAAAAAATGTAATTGTATATTTCACACTTGTCTGAAAATTGTGATTATCGGTGAAGCAGCTGTCTCCTGTGCCAAATTCAAAAAGGTTAAGGAATAATCTGATTTTCTTATATTTGTGAAAAGTTTACCAGTGGTAAACTTAAAGGGCTGCATTGTAACAGTTATGGTGAATGTAGTTTATAGTACTTCAATACTTTACTTTCTCTGTCTCTCTTTTTTTTTCCAGTCACCTAGTGAAGTTTATTCTTGGAAAAGGCCATCATCTTTGCATAAACCAGGGATCACTGATACAGCATTCTATGGAGGAAAGAAGAAAAGTGGAACTCCAAAACAGAGCAATTGTGTGACTCTTTTAGACACTAATCAGATAGTCAGGATTTTGCCCCCAGGAGAAGTCCCTCTAAAAGATATCTACCCAAAAGGTAAAAAACTTACCAACTCCTAATTTACCAAGGTGGTTAAAGGTGGTTTGCTTTTGGTAGTGATATTTAACTTATCATTATCAATCTATATTTATAAATATGAATAATTCTAACAGGGTCTAGAAGTAGCTAAAAAAAACTATATGTGCTGAGAAAGTTTGGTTCAACTTCTCACAGTGTGTGGTTGTAACCATTGCTATTAAAACACATCTTCATTTGCATTACAATCTATATAATAACTTTACTTAGAACACATTTTGAAAGAGACTTTTAAAAATCATTAGAATATTAGGCTTAGAAAATGAGGCCTGATTTTTGTCCTAAATTCCTGTGACTAAAGGCCAGGGACTTATGCAGAGTGATTCACTTGGCAGTGCTCTCAGAGTCAATATATATTTATTACTGCATGACATATGCCAGGTCCTGTGCTGATCACTTTTCCTTGTATAAATTCATTTGATCTTCAGATCCCTATTCTATTGTTAATGTACTCTCTAATTTACATGCAAAGAACTGACACAGAGAGGTAAAATAACTTACCCAGGGTCACCCTTCTAGTGGCTGGCAGAACCCAGATTTGCACCTGAGTTCTTCGAATCCCAAGACTAGGCTATTCTTACTGAACCACACTGGCTTTCATCATAATAGATAATTGTGAAAATTTTTGATCATTAAGCCACACTGATTATTCTTTGCATCATAGTGATAGTGATATGTTTTCCTTTGTTTACATTCATTATGTTAGTGTGGACTTCATAAATATAATGCTAAGTGTGTTATAATAATTTATTAGTGGGTTTGAAAGTCCTGGGTGTAGGATATATTTAGAATTAGTTCCTTCCAAACTGAAATGCATGGGGAGTAAATCACCATTTCCTTAAAATGCTTTTTATGGTAGAAGAGACAGGTGAATAAACTGACAATTGCAGTACGATGTAATAAGTGCTATGATAGCAATATTCACAAGGACAGGCTTACAACCCAGGCTGGTGATTAGGAGCTGACTCTTGAAAGATGAGTGGGAGTGAATCAAATGAAGGGATTGCTCCAGGAAGAGAGTACTGCATGTGAAAGGTACAGGGACATGACAGTGCATTCCAGGATTACAAAAAGTTCTGTGCCAGAGGTTAGTGCATCTTCATCCACCCAGAAACCTGGGGGTCAGCCCTGACACCTCTCCCTCATCTTCCACATCTAATCCATCAGCAGTCATTATGTCCTTTTGATGCAACCTGGCTGTACAACCTGTATCCACCCACATGTCTACAGTTCTACTGCCAGCATCCAAATCACCACCATCCTGTGCTGGAATATTGTCATAGCCTCCTGACAAAGTTCCCCCCTCCTCTCTTTCTCCCTCCTGCTCATTCTCCATACCTCAGACAGAGTGATATTTTTGTAGTATATGTTTGTTCTTATTAAGGTCCAGTTCGCATACAGTAAAATTCACCTTTTTTCATGAAGTTAGATATAGTTCTGTGAGTTTGACAAATACATACAGTTGCATAACCATCACCACAACTGATAGAAAACAATTGCATCTCCCCAAAAACCTCCCCCATGCTGCTTTGCAGTCAACCCCTCTGCCTACCCCAAACCCCCCACTGATCTTATTTCTGTCCGTATAGATTTGCCTTTTCTAGAATGTCATATGGGTGGAATCAAACAGTATGTGGTCTTTTGAGTCTGGCTTCTTTTACTTAATATAGTGTATTTGAGAATCATTTATGTTGCTGTGTGTACCAGTAGTTTGTTCCTCTTGATTGCCGAGTAGTGGTCTGTTGTGTGGACATACCACAGTTTGTTAATCCATTCACAAGATGATAGATATTTGGATAGTTTCCAGTTTGGGGCAACCATGAATAAGACCACCACAAACATTGTGCACAGATTTTTAAGTAAACACAAGTTTTTGCTTCACTTGGGTAAACACTTAAGAATGGCATTTTTATGAGTCATGAGAAAACTATGGCACTGTTTTCCAAAGTGGCAGTACCATTGAAAGCAGTAAATCTCTGCCCGTCTGCATTATGCAAAAGTTATTCCATCCTTGTGAAAGCCACCAGGAGAGTAGCCTTTACAGTGTCTATTGATTTCCTTAATAAAAGTCTGATATGCCTTAGTTCCTGACTAATCAGATGGTTGGATTCTATTTACTTTAAAAAATTAAGTTAGTTTAAATTTTCATCGGAAATCTCCATGCACATAGATGAAAGAGTGAAACAGCCTGAAAGAAAAAACAGTCAGCCCATTCTGTACTCCCCTCACCCATCATTTCCTGTTCCCAGAGACACTTTCAACTTTTTAAGCTGTTTCTTTGGTATTCACTTTCATCCTTATGGTGCAATCTTGATGGTTTAGTTTTAGGCATTATTTACTGACTCCCACCATGTAAGATGAGAGTTTAACTCTTTTTCATACACCCTCCCTGTGCCTGACTCCTCATTTTCCCATCTCCCAATATATTTATATGATAGTTATGGTTGGATTAACATCCATTGCTTATATTATGATGTTTATGGAACTGCTATTCGCAACTGAACTATGTATTATGGTATTATTGCTTTTTCTTTCCTGTACAGCTTTTTCTTTTCATGGAGTTAATAATCATTATGTTTTGTTGATTTACTTTTTCATGTGCTTAGCACAAATTAATCCTCAAAGTGTTTCTCAGTTATCAAAATCTCTAAATGTGTTCCAATATATTGGGTTTATCAATTTCACTTCCTTGGCAGCATCTCTCCTGAAATCTTCTCAGATGTTCTAATCTGAACTGGTTGATCCCTAGGCCTATGCACAGCTATCATTCTGGGATCTCCCTTCACCATTCTCCTAGGGATTTTTATTTTTATAATCCACAGTTAAGTTCTTCCTATGTGCCAGACACTATCCTGAGCGCTTTATATACATTTGGAATATTTAAGAAACACTACTTAAACAAAAGAAGGGAAATAAAACTCCAAGCAACCAAGAGAAAAATGGCAAAAGATATATAAACAGGCACTTCTCAGAAGAGTAATTCACAGCATATAAAAAGATGCTCAAACTTACTAGAAGTCAGGGAAAGGTAAAGTGAAGCTACACTTAAAGGTCTGACCCCTGGAAGAGTGGATAGGGATGGCGAACACTAGGACCTCTTTTTTGCTGCTAGAACACTTTGGGAAACAATTTGGTAATTCCACTCTTAGATATATACCCTACAGATTTTCAATATATACACAAGGAGACAGGTATAAGAATATTCATAGTCTACTATCTGTAATAGCAAAAAATTGGAAAGAACCTAAATGCACATCAACAAAGAACAGAAGAATAAATTGTGGTGTGTACAGCAGTGAAAATAAGTGAAGTAGAGCTGTCAGTATGGGTGATAACAGATTCTCTTCTTGACCAAACTCTAGTCAGGCTTCTCTGAATCCTGTTCCCAGCTAGGCCTTGACATTTTGGGTTTCCGTGTTCACCTCTGCATTGTCCAATTTTAGCAAGAATAATCCTCAGTCAGTTTAACCAGAATCCCACCTCTGATCAGTACCATCCCCCAGGTAATGTCTGATCACCCTGGTCTGACTTCAATAAGAATCCTGTTAGGTTGGTTTAGTCAGAATTCTCCCTTACCCCTGATTTCCTCTTAATAATTTTCCATCCACTGATCCCCACCAACAAAGCTAGAGGATCTGTACTAGCTGATTTTAAAACTCACATAAAGTATAAAGCCAGAAAGTAATCAAGAGAGTGTGGTATTAGTGAAGGGATCGACACATAGATCAGTTGTTTTGCTGACAGTTTTTATACTTCCTCCTAACCTTGGCCCTGTGCGTGTGAGCTGTCCCCACTCTTTACGGGAACCACGCAGTAAACACTGCCGCAATGACTTCCCTTTAATCGTTAACAACTAATCCCTAAATATAGTTTATACCTATCTTTGAAATCCACCTGGATTATAAATGTAATGGAAAGTTACTGAGCCTCCATCCTCTCTACAATGTTGCAACATTTAAAATGGATAGACAAGGATTTGGCTAAGTTTGAAGGGAAATCTGGCCACGGTTTTCACTTCCTTAATTTAATCATATATTCTGAGCTGATTTATTTTCAAATCAATAAACATCAATTCTGACTATTTTTCAATTGCTTACCATTATCACCGCCGCTACCACTACCCTTAGTATTTCTTTGAAGTGCTTTATAGGCACAAAGTGCCTTTTCTGATACGTTAAAATATTTTTTAGCACCAGAAGTAAAATTCTTGCTTTTTCCTTCTTGAAATAGACACAGCCCTTATTGCATTTTCTCACTCTCTTCATGCCACGGAGTTAATTTGCACCGTGAAAGAAAAGAAAAATATAGAAAAAAAGATATTTGAAATAAGTTGGCTTACTTTGCTTTCACAGGCCGTCTAAAAGTGCTGATAATCTAAAAGCTCATCTTAATACAACTACTTACGAAAAATAGTATGTGTAAGTGACAAGCCAAATGGAAGTTGGTTAGCTAGGCAGCTCTAGTCATCCCAGCCACTTCAATAGCTGGTCATTTTTGGCAAAGAACCCGGATCTATAAATAATTCAACCTACTTCAGCTAGGTCCTAGCAACAGAAACTGTCAAAAATGATACATGATGCAAAACTTTATCCAAAACTAACCTTATACCCTAGGCAGTATTTCCAGCGCAGGCGATAAGTGACTTATGATAGGCGTGTTCATTTTATACAAATTGCCATCTGGAGACACTCAGTTCAGCTGGGTGGTCAGACTACCATAGTAACTCTCTTTTCTTACCCTCTGCTCTCCCTGGACACTACCTTCCCTTCTTCCTGACTGACGGTTCCTTGCCTAGCTTCGCAGCTCATACCTCGCCCCAGGCCTGTGATTCCCACCCTGGAATCCTTTCCAAGTCTCCAAAGGCCCACAGTGGTTTTAAAAAAAAAGGGAACTTTACTCTTTGTCTGTGGGCTCTTCAGATGAGGCAGGAACCACATCTCTTTTCTCTCTATCCCCAGTGCTTCATGTAGTGTCTGGTGCAAAGTAAGCTCAACCACATTTGTGGAATAAGTATGAGATATTTTGAGTTTTTCAGATGGCCTACTCAAAAACCTTCAACTGCAAACATGAAATAAAAATGCCAAGTTTCTTATTTTTTGTGAACCACATTGCACGGCGTGGACATCCTGGATGTCTCGTTGTAATCGGAAGTTGTAGGGGCCGGCCCAGTGGCACAGCAGTTAAGTTCACACGTTCTGCTTTGGCGGCCTGGGGTTCGCTGGTTTGGATCCCTGGTACGGACATGGCACCACTTGGCAAAAGCCATGCTGTGGCAGGCGTCCCACATATAAACTAGAGGAAGATGGGCATGGAAGTTAGCTCATGGCCAGTCTTCCTCAGCAAAAAGAGGAGGATTGGCAACAGTTAGCTCAGGGCTAATCTTCCTCAAAAAAAAAAAAGTTGTAATTAGAGAGAGACTGACAGACAAAAGTCTGTCAAGATAGGCTCTGTGTAGGGACAATTTTTTTTAAGGAGACATTAGTGACCCAGATTTTTTAAAACAAGGCTATTTTAAAAATTGTTGCCCTAGAGTCAGCTCAGGTAGGAGCTGTGTGGAGTGGTGGACAGAGCAGAGATTTCAAAGCCAAAAAGGCCTGGTTTTGAAAACCATCTCCATCACTCTCCAGCTACGTCACCTCAAGCAAGTCACATTATTGTATTACCTCTATAAGCTTCAGCTTTCTCAACTCTCCAGCAGGAATCGTAAGTCTTTGTTGTTGTCAGTATTAAAAATGCTATCTATAGTGGCTGGCCTGGTAGCATAGTGGTTAAGTTCACACACTCTGCTTCAGGGACCTGGGGTTCACAGGTTCGAATCCCAGGTGTGGACCTAATACCACTTGTCAAGCCACACTGTGGTGGCATCCCACATAAAATAGAGGAAGAGCACAGATGTCAGCTCAGGGCTAATCTGCGCGCACGCACACACACACACAATGCTATCTATAAAGACTAAGCAGAGTTCTTGACACACAGTGGTGGCAGCTAGTGATGAAGAGGGTGATGGTGGTACTAAAGGCTTAGGAAGAGATGTCAGTAGACCCCTGGAATCTGCTTGGAAACAACTCCAGAATTAGAATTGGGGGCTCTGGCCACCATATCTCATTACCCTCTCCTTTCTCACCTTTTCATATTCTTTCTGACCTACAGTTCTCACCCCACTGCCCCATCCTCACCTCACCTTTTTCTGTCTTGCAGGACCCTAATAATAACAGCTGTGTGTTGAACAACTACTGATTAGGTGCTTTGCGTTTGCTAAATTCATCTAATCATCAAAATAATGTTTATGATACTCAAATGCTGTTGTTTATCCCCATTTTAAAAATGACAAAAAGCAGGTCTCAGAGAGATAACTAACATGACCAGCATAAAATGCAGTTAGGAAATGTCAGAGCCAGGATTTTATACCAGGCCAGGCTGATGACAAAGTGGGTGCTCATTCTACTGTGTTACACTGTCGTTGTTGTGACTTCCTAGGAAGAAAAAACAGAATTCACATGGTGAAATATTTTCAAATAAACTCTTAAGTGCTAAAACATTGACCTATCTTGGGAAATTATCAAAGAGAATGAAAAGAACTTAGGTTATTTTCTGACAGTAAAGAATCATTGCCTAATATGCATCTATTTGACAATCTTTGTCTTTCCCTTACAAAAACATAACTCTGAGAGTCTATCCTTGAGGCTGGACTTGGCCCGGAACCTTGTCAAGAGGGTCTCAGAGTACTGCCCTGAGCTGCTGATAACTTCATTCTACTTTTAGCAGCATCCGTGCTTTCTTTTGGTCCTATTTTGGTATCATGCAGTAATACTCAGCTCCTGGCATGACTTGCTTGCAGATGTTAACCCTCCACAAACAGCTGGTTATATAGAAGTCACTGATCTTCAATCAAAGAAACTCCGATATATCCCCATTCCCAGGTAATTAATTTTCACCTTTGTTCTTAGCTTGTATGTCAAATAAAAAAATGAGTGAATTCTTATCAAGTACTCTAAATAAATGTGGGCTTTTTGTTTCCTTAAATAGTAAGCTCTTTTTTTTTCAGTTACAGTTGGTTTATATCTTACTGTTTTTCTGCATGCTTTACTGCCGTTTTTATTTTCATTTTGGAAAAATATTAAAATGTTCCATAGATATAAGTCCAACAGCCTCCGAGCCTTCATTACTCTTATGTTGATCTGTCTTAATGATAAATTTTTCTGTGTCTGAAATGGCATTTTTAGTATTGAAGAAATTTTCATACTTATTAACTTCATATATTAGTTTTCTGAGATAAATGTGTTCAAAATGTCAAAAGAATTTGTGTTTAAATATGTTACTGTGCATCTGCAGTCATGAAGGCCCTACAGTAGCCAAAAGATTCCAGAGATTTGGAATGGAACTCATTACCACTCTGCTTTTATTACCATCCAGCAATGGAAGCAAAGCATTCAAGCTGTCTAGACTGAGGATGGAAAAGGAAAAACAATGATGCTTGTTCTCTCCCTTGAAGAACATGGGTGTCCTCTCCTGTAGCCCATCCCTTTCGGGATGCAGCCACGCTTGATCTCCTTCTCTCAATAAGCATGCCCCTGCTTTGGTTTAGATTGATATCACGTCCCTTCCTCACAGGCAGCTGAGCCCTCACAACACAGTGGTTAAAGCCTCACCAGAAACCCTAGGCAGAGGAGCCTGGAGAGCCTGCCAATGTTGCAGGAAGGCCAGGGACACTGGAACTTCTCAGTCACCCAAAACACGAGCAGACCACCCTGCTACCCACTCCTCCAACCCCAGAGGAAAAGAGCTCAGCCTGACAGTACAAAATAAGTCAGAAACCCAGCTTTATTTGTTAGGAGCCTTCAGTCAGGGTCAAGAAATATGAATAATAAAAGCATTATTCAAAGAAATAGATTCACTTCTTCCCATATATGTAAGTATGCCTTCTTGGAACATCTTAGTGTATCGGTTTAACGGAAAATGGCTTTTAGTCATCTGGAGAAATTCCTTATTCCATATTAATTGTATGCTCATTAAGATATACTGTTAGTTCAAGTAAGAAAAGCAAAGAACAGCTTTTTATTTTTTATATTTCTAAAGCATTAGTAATTTTTTTCAATATTTCTCTTAATTTCTCCCTCGTTAGCCCTAGCTTTTTATTTCAGTGTTTGTCTCTTTGAAAACCATGTATTCTAACTGCCATAGAAAGAACATCTGGAAGAGCAGCTGTATATGCAGCCAGTGCCAGCTGCTCACCGTAATTCATTCCTTTAGAGCTGCACTGTCCAGTGAGAATAGAATGTGAGCCATATTTGTAACTTTATATTCCTTCGTAGCCACATTAAAAGATTAAAAAGAAACAGGTGAAATTAACTTTAATAATATTTTATATAACCCAATATATCTAAAATGTTATCATTTTGACATGTATTCAATATAAACACTTTAATGAGATATTTTACACTCCTTTTTTCTTCTCAGTCTTTGGAATCTCGTATGTATTTTATTCTTACAGAACATCTCAATTTGGACTTGCCACTTTTTAACCGCCACATGATTTAGAGTCTGTTCATTGTCAGTATGTCCTGAGTTTCTCTTGAGATTAACTATTGCCATTTTTGGCGTATATGTAATTCAAGGGAACAACCCATCTGGATTTCAGTTTTGTTGCTAGTTGCTTAAATTTAGCATCTGCTAGAGACCAGGAATTTTCCATTTGATGGCTAACTTCAAATAATAGAAAATACAGTAAAACTATATGTAACTGCAGGGCCAAAAGGAGCACATCACTTTTGCCCTCAGTAAAATTTGAATATTTTTACTTAAATTTTTGTATTATTTGCATTTGTAAAATTATACTCCTTGCTCTCATTTGTGGGTGTATGTAAATCTAGGTTTCATTTACTATAATTCTATGTGTTCCTTCAAGACCTTGTTACTATGTATACAGGGAATATGCATTTATTAAAAAAACGAAAAAGGTGAAGAAGAGATTCTAGACCTGGTGTGCAAGTTATAGTAAATATGTGATTTCTTCAGCACTTTTTTTGACATATTGAAGAAAGTGTCCTTGTAAATTTAAAATTTAGTAGTGGAGAGTTAAATATGCAACCAGTAGATACAGTACCCGATAGAATCATACATGTTGATTGCTCTTGGAACAATCTCAAACATCATAGTTTTATGTGGATAAATTTCATTATTCTTGAATAGCCCTTTACTTCACGCTTTGTACTTACTAATTTTTTTCCGAAGGCAAGTATTCTTGGGGAGAGCACCATGAGATAAATCCTGTATTATGTCAAATGTTACCATCTTTGAGTCCTTCTAGTACTGTAAAGTAGTTCTGAAACACTTGGCCCCATCCTGCTCTTATCATCTTCTTCATATAAATGACTTCTGTGTCCCAGAGTCGCTGGCTTTGTCACTCTGTGTTTAAAATCTACTAAGGCAGACTGAAAAACAAGGTCAGAGTAGTCTTGGTTTATTTTTTTAGTATATTATAAGAATTTACCTAATAGATGGTGGTTTTCCCAGATCTACATTGACAGTTTATGTTGTTTTTATCATCTGATCAAACCGTCCCTTTATTTTTTTTATTTTCTGAGGAAGATTAGCCCTGAGCTAACTACTGCCAATCCTCCTCTTTTTGCTCAGGAAGACTGGCCCTAACATCCATGAGCTAACATCCATGCCCATCTTCCTCCACTTTATATGTGGGATGCCTACCACAGCACTGCTTTTGCCAAGTGGTGCCATGTCCGCACCCGAGATCCGAACTGGCGAACCCCGGGCTGCCGAGAAGTGGAACGTGCGAACTTAACCACTGTGCCACCGGGCTGGCCCCCAGACCATCCCTTTAGATGATTTATTTCATATAGAAAGTATCAGATATATTTAGAGAGCAAACACTGATAACTAGAATTTCTGATCTATGTTTCTGTTGTTAATGAGAGCTATACTCAGATTAAGAAAGTCTGCAGTTGGCTCTCGTAGGCAAAAGTTGCATTCCTAGAAATGACTATATATACACGTGTATGTGTGTGTGTATATATATATATATATAGCAGAAATATATAATAAGGGAAATATGTATATGTATGAAATATGTAATGCAAGAAAAATATAAATTCCTTGTTATAAATCCATATAACTTTCTAAGTTAGAAAAGACAAAATATCAAATACAAATGCAGTTAAAACACATAAATAAGCCATCAGTTTCAGCACTGACCTCAGACCTCAGGGAGTCCACACTGCAGGTGTGTGAAATATGAGTTGGTTTAGAGTTCCTTTCTTTCCGACAGTGAATGCTAGTGTCATCCGGGGTCCACAAATACAGAAAAATGTAAATAACTGTGTATTTTTCCTTACAGATGGACCTGTTGGTATCTTTCAATGTGCTTACTATTAGAATTCTTTACAGCAAGTTTAATGAACCTAAATCAGTTTAGTGAACCTAAACTATTTTTATCACCTGGCCTACCAGTTGGTTGAATACTGTGATTTCTTTTTCAGATCAGAATCTCTCTCACCGTATACCACATGGCTGTCTACTATTTCGGACACAGATGCACTGCTAGCTGAGTGGGGTAAAGGTGGTGTTGTTACTGTTGATATGGGAGGTCACATCAGGCTTTGGGAAACTGGACTTGAACATCTGCAGCGATCACTCATGGAATGGAGAAACATGATTGGACAAGAAGGTGACAGATATATGCAGGTACCACTCGAATAGGCCTTACCTCTTAAGGGTGCACATTCAGGTATAAATTTAGTTCCACATGCCACGTTCATGAGAACTTCTGGCCCAATGACTTAAATATAGTTACTTAAATAGCTAAAATAATTTTTGGACTCATAATAAAAAAGACAAATATATCCATCTAGCTAGTGAAAAAGTAGGTTTTTTTGTGTCAGTGCTTAAATGCATAGGTTCCTCACACCACAACATGTGCATAGAATCACCAGCTTTTATTTTGTAACCCTTAAGCATTAAGTTTCTAGCGCCACCTTGCCTCTGTTCTCAGTTTTACTACCATTATCATCAGCATCTCTACATACTACCTTGAAACAGAAATACTGAGGAGCTCAAATACAGCATGTTATTATAAGGCTAAAACTTCTAGACTAGAGAACATAAACAAACTTATGCATCCAATAGAGATATCTTTTTACCAACTTCCTTATTTCCAGATAATGCAAGTTTAGCAGTCGTAATAAGTAGACCCAAGCCTGCCCTGGAGAGAAATATGGGAACAGGTCACCAAAGTGAGAGGAAACTACACAACTCCAGAAATGACTCAGTCACCATCTAATTGAGCTGCAGTCTGGAACGAATGTGAACAGTGAGGAAGACTGTGTCCCCATAAATACTAAAGCTTATCAGGAAAGGGTTTCTTTGTAGTTTATTTATTTTAACATTCAGAAGAAAACTCGTCTGTTTACATTTTTATCCAGCTGAAAGCAAGGTAGGTTCCTGCCAGCTGTGTTGCTCTGCAAAGAGCTAGTTAACAAGATAAGAAATTTCCACAAACTGTTCCACTGATACCTGATTAGTAATTACTATTTTATATGGTTATTTTTGTGATTTTTTAAAGGAGGAATATATATACTTGTGAATGAATAATACATGTTTCTCTAAGATTCTTAGAAGCTTAGGAGAATATTTTGAAAGTCACAAACCCAGGTAGGCAAGCAACCTCAAATCTTTTTGAGAGTATGAATATATTAATTAAGCTAAAATAAATGCATTGCTCTAAAATAAACATGTCATTAAATGCAATGGATCTGTCACAGCAACAGACTGAGTGTTGGTCACTATCCATAATAATAATTAGAAAATTATTTAATTATGGTTCTGTTTCTTTTATTATTCTAAACATTAGTTTTTTCTCCCTTTGAATTAAGCTCCTATTTTCAATATGGTGACTGATACCTAATAGTAAATGCTATTATATTTGAATTTCTTATATTTTATTTCAATTTCTCATGTATTATAGAGATCAAAGATCATGTTTTTCCTATGGCCAAGATTTCTGGCCAAAATTAAGTTTATCTTTTACGACAGAACTTTAAAAAGGATTTTCACTCATAATTTTGATAACTGGTCTTGACTGCTGTGAAAATTAGCCCCTATTTCTGTTTTAAGCATGTAGCTCTTCTCTTCCTATGACTTCCCTGACTCTATTGTGCGTCTCGTATTCCAAGCTCCTACCATAATGATTGCTACACAATAGGTGACTAATATGTTTCTTTCTGCTCATACTCTCATACTAAATTACACTGGTCGTTGAAGCTATTTGATAACAAACGGAATTCTTTTAAACTGTCACAAATTATTAATTTGTTTTTATGTAACTGAGTATTTATTGAATGAAAACATATGGTTATTAAGTTAAAAATGAACAGAATTATAGTACCTAACACCTCAAGAATAATCAAAATATTCAGCTATATTATGCAGGGCAACATTTGATCCTTCCCTAAATCTAACATTTTCCAGGATATGTGTAACTGTATGTCTCCAGCTTGAAGTTCAGCTACAATAGAAATCAGACTTATTTAGTGATAAAGTTGCATAATTCAGTGTTGAATGATAGTTCCATGAGGAAAATTAGAGTAGATGTTATCTAACATTCTCCTTCCATATCTGATGTCTTGATCCATTTTGGTTGGTATTGAAAATGTATACTTATATACCTACTCCAACTGAGAAACAAATTGTGAGTACACTGCTTATGTCTAAACAGACAGGATTCATTGTCCAAATGCTCTGCCGTTGTTTTCATTTTTGGTCATAACTCCCCTCTTCCTTCTCGCTGTTTGGTGAGTAATGAGACAGCATATTGAATTGCTCTTATTGAGACCAGCGCATGTTATTATTTACAAGTTGTTTGCACAATCGAATCTAAATAGGAATCATTCCAGGGGTAATCATAATAACAAGAAAAAATGTTTTACATTTCTTTTACAGTTCCCTTACTTTTTGATCCTTTAATCTATTTCTCATGTATGGACCCTTTATTCAACATAAATGTGCTCCTGATTTTGGAGCTTGGAAAATACCTTTCATAGAAATATCAAGAAAGGAGAAGAGATTCTCCATACCATACTTACTGCTTGCTGACTGCCAGCAGCTTCCCTTGTCACTGGCAGAGTAACCTGATCTCCATCTAGTGGCCAAATGGACTTACTTTACATCATAGAAATTAAAGGACCTGGTTTGCACTCCAGGAGTTAGAGGCAGCCCCAGGCCTGCTGGTATGGGAGGTTTACACATGCCTGTCTTGGGTGGTTCCTTTTGGTCATCAGATGCTACTTTAGGTCAGCAGTGAAGGCCAGGCAAACAACCTGCCAAGCCATCCTCCATTTGTTGACCTTCCTATTTCCCTGATTCCTTTGCATGATAGCAAAAGAAGTGTCTATGTTTAGATAAACTATGTCAGTTACATGCTTATCACTATCCTTTATGTCTTTGCTACATTTTGCTTTCTAGAGTTGTTAGCTTTGAAGCCATTGTTGCTTTGCATTTTTGTTTTTGTTTAATGAATTCGTTGATAGTTCTCCTTAATGAGTATAGCTTGCAAGAGAGTATTTTTTGAGCTCTGCTATAAAACATGTTCATTAATTTTACATGTTTGATAGGAACATGTGTCTTTCTTATAGTAAACAACTTTAACAACAAACTTGAAGTATCCCTTTACTGTAGTTCTGAGAGCCAATTATTAAGAATTCATATTTATTATTTTTAGATTCCATATTTTCAGAATCATAGGTTATGTCAAAATTTTTCTGACTATGCTTCATAGTGTTCTTTATCAAGCATATTTTTCATATTTTAATTACATTTGGATTCCTTCCAAGAAGGCTGTTAAAGCTACACCACAGTTTTCCTTAGAAATCAAATCATCTTCTCTAAAAAGTTCCTGGTGACTATTCTTGTCAGAGCAAAAAGGCTAAAAGGCTACAGCTTTCAAATGTTATTGTCTAATTACAATAAACTAATCAGAAAGTTAATCCTGCATATATTACACTTATATATACAGGATCTCTTTGAGGCCTTTGAATAATACTTCCTTAACTATATACTTTAAAAGTAGATAGAATCTTTGAAGCACATTGTGGGACTGGCACTTATTCATCCTTGTAATCAAGTTGGTGCCTGGTACAAAGTAGGCACAGTAAATATTTGAAGAGAGAGAGAGGCATAGACAAAAATACAGAGAAAGGATAACTTGTTTATTTCAAGCAACACTCCTCTTTTACTCTCTTTTAAAGAAGAAATTACAGGAATATGAGTAAATGTAGTTTGCTATACTTAGATAACTAAGCCTGGCCATTTCTTTAACCACTAGACCAACAGTTAGGATTTTTTAAAGATGGTAAGGCCTACTTTCAGTTTTGGAAACCACTAGATTATTTAATTGGTGCTCTGTTAGTAAACTTGGTTTTTCGGTGTACAGGCTGTGTTGTCTCCAGATCCTCTGAGGAGGTTTGCTCTGCATTCTTTGCTTTGGTCAGTAACTCTGAAAGTACTTAACAGGCTGCTTCAATCGGTCATTGTTATAGAACAGTCCATATTTTACGGGATTATTATATGAACATACGTTTTTGGGAATCTTCCTTGGCCCAAAAAGGCAATGCTGGTTTTTTTTTGAATATTTATAATTTTCTACCATATCTTCTAGCGATATGTCAGCCAAGCTGGTTTACAGCAAGATAGTCTAGCTATTTGCCTATGTAGTAACATTTGGGCAATGCCTCTAATGATTTTTCCATTGTTTGCTCCTGTTAGAGAAATCCCAGCCGTAGAAATTTGTTCTGAATCTGGATTTCGAACAAAGTTTTCAGGAGTACTTAATGAAAATGCAAGATCCCTGGGGAGTGTAATACCCAGTGGTGTGCTGATGAACCAGCTCTCTAGGGGTGGGGGTAAGGCAATTTGTATTGTGTGCCAATTCCCATGGTGTGAATACTCCCACCATGGCTGACTTTAAGCTACCAAAGGTTAATAATCTGCTTGCAAAATTTATGAATATTTTGGGGCTGGCCCCGTGGCCGGGCGGTTAAGTTCGCGCCCTCCGCTGCAGGCGGCCCAGTGTTTCATTGGTTCGAATCCTGGGCGCGGACATGACACTGCTCATCAAACCACGCTGAGGCAGCGTCCCACATGCCACAACTAGCAGGACCCACAACAAAGAATATACAACTATGTACCGGGGGGCTTTGGGAAGAAAAAGGAAAAAATAAAAAAATCTAAAAAAAAAAAAATTTATGAATATTTAGCAGTCATCTCTCGCAGGCTATTACAATCTGGCACAAGCATGCCGCTGGCTTGATTAAGCCTTTAACTGACTCCCCAAGGAGAATTATGAGAGTTACCTAACCACCAGGTCTTTGAGAAATAAGACAATGAAAATGTGGATAAGGAGAGAGAAAGGCAAAAGAACAGGGAAAGGGGGCTGGCCCCGTGGCCGAGTGGTTAAGTTCGCGCGCTCCGCTGCAGGCGGCCCAGTGTTTCGTTAGTTCGAATCCTGGGCGCGGACATGGCACTGCTCATCAGACCACGCTGAGGCAGCGTCCCACATGTCACAACTAGAAGAACCCACAACGAAGAATACACAACTATGTACCGGGGGGCTTTGGGGAGAAAAAGGAAAAAATAAAATCTTTAAAAAAATTAAAAAAAAACAGAACAGGGAAAGGGGTACTGAGAATACAGATAAGATGGTGTCATGTTATCTCCGGGCAACGTTGAAGCCTGCAATTGTCCCAGTTACAGATTGGCAATGCTTTTCTTGAACCAGGAATTCAGTCTGAGCAAAGAATTGGACAGAAGTCTGCACTCATGTAGGATGACACTCATGGGTTCATGCATAAGAGCCTCTTTTCTTATAAACACTATTTAGGAAGGAAATTGCCGGTTGATTTTTACATTCCTCCAGAAGTAGTGCTTCCATTGGATCACAACTTTGTTAGTAATTGCTAAATATAACTAAAATTCAATCAGCAGCCACCTCCCTAAGACAAACAAATCAACAAGCTTATGATTTTAGGGAGGTCATGAGCTTTCATTAACCTTTTGTGCATATCCAACAAAAATGATAACCCTATAAATTACAAAAATTGTGGGTATTATAGAGTTTTAAACTAATATTAAAAATAGAAATATCATCTAACTTTCACATTTTAGGGAAGGTTTAACCTTAGGAAATTGCTTTTCAAAGCATCAGCAGCAGAAATATTTCAACTCCTTTCTCTCATGACAGACCTTAAGATCATTATTTTATGTGGTAATATATCCCCAATGTGTATTGTTTAACCATATAATCAGCAAGTAAGAAGTAATCTTAGCAATATGTATGTAAAGTATAAGGAAGACAAACTAATTCTGTAATGTATTGGTTATAAATTGAGATGTCAAATGCCGTTAATATGTTGACAATCAATAGCTCTAGAATTTTTATGGTTCTGAGCTCATTAATGTGTATAGTTATGTATAATCAACACATCACAGTGGCTGAAGAAATAAAACCTTGGTGTTATATTAGTAGATAAAATTGTAATTTTATTCATAATCAGTATAGCCTGTTGTTTAAGAGCATAAAATTTGAAGGGTTCAAATCTGCATTCTACTTTTATGTGACCTTCAGCAAATTACTTATTCTTTCTAATCCTCACTTTCCAATTATAGTATAAAGACAATACTGTTGTACCTTACAAAGTTCTAAGGATAAAGTGCATTAATGCCTGACACAAAGTACTCACAAAAATTACAAACTTAGAATTTAATTAATACTGGTCTACAGAATTCTTTAATGCTTATATGGGAAGCCAAGTCAAATTAAAAGGAAGCAGTGTTACCCAAACACCTAATATTAAATTATGACCCAATGAGTTACATAATTCTTCATCTATCTTGGTGTTAAAATGTGAGGTTTGTTTATAATCCTGTTTAGGAAAGGTTCTTTCGGGCCCAAAAAAGGAATTGAAAAAACGGTCTGTGCCTAAACCTGTCAGCTTGAAAAAAAGCAGGAAATCAATGATAGGACAATTGTCAGCAGAGGATTATAGTGTTTAGCCTTATTCAAAAGACAAATTAGAACAGGACCAGAAAACACACAGCAAAATATACATCATTGTTAGCCTGAGTCCTGAGAATAGTAAAGAACAAGTCAAATTTGGAGGTGTCTTTCTTAGTTTTTCTGTATCCAGTGCTCTTTGTCTCCCATTATCACATTCTAAAAATGCCTCTCTTTTTATTTTCTATTTTCTCACAAGGTCAGGCCACAGGTGCCAACTCTAACCTCTCTCTGAATAGTTTCACCCATTCATTTATTTATTTCTTTATTTACTTAACATTTGTTGAGCTCTCAGTATTGCTAGGGTAAAGAAATCAGATACAGGTGCAGACCCAGGGAACTTGTGGAGCTATAACCAAATAAATTACGGTGCTGTGTGGTGAAGGAAATGATGGAAGCAGGATTAAAGGATCAGAGGATAGCACAGAATACCTTAACTCTATCTTTGGAAGGGGTTCCAAGATGAACTAATACCTGAACCTGGGTTTTTTTGGTTTATTTGTTTGTGTATTGGTGAGGAAGACTGACCCTGAGCTAATATCTATTGCTAATCTTCCTCTTTTTGCTTGAAGGAGATTGTCCCTGAGCTAACATCTGTGCCAACCTTTCTCTATTTTGTATGTGGGATGCCACCACAGCATGGCTTGATGAGTGAGGTGTAGGTCCGTGCTCGGGATGCAAACCCGCAAACACCAGGCCACTGAAGCAGAGTGCGAGAACCCAACCACTATGCCACCGGCCTGGCCCCCTGAACCTGGTTTTTAAGGAAAGAGGAAGGAACTCCTGACAAATCAAACACATGTGATTCGTTTTTCCTCTTGCCAAAATCCCAGTAAAAGAACAAGAAAGAATCAAAAAAGGTACAAACCCACAAGGACAAAGAGAACTGGAGACACAACAACACTTTGGAGGATAGAAAATAAATGGGTGGGTGGTAACTGAATTAGCAAGTGGAGAGAGCTAAAATCCATTCCTCCAGTGGGGTAAGCCAACAAGATGCAAGCTGCTTTACTCTGTCAAAGTCCATAAAGCCTCAGGGCTTGAAAACACCTTGCATTTCTGAAGGTTGGAATGGGGGTGGCACTGAAAATTCGAAGAGTCATTGAAAGTTTATATAGAGGCCATTTAGACACAGATTTTCTCCTCCGTCTTTTGTACCTGGGCAGCTGACTCTTCTCTACCTTTACAAAAGACAGGAGCTGTAATGGAGATTGGCACAGTTTGGGACAGGAGTGAGACCACATGGCCAACAAGAAGATGAAGTCAAAGTCTACTTCCCTTATTTAGATCCCATGAAGCTGGCATCCATATTTATACCCCTTGAGCAGGATATTGGGAAAATCCTTTCTGAAAATTGACATGCCCAAGAGAAAAGCCCTTCTGATGCTGACATTTGAAAGTTCCTCCTTAGTAACCTTACAAGAAGACCAACTTATTGGCAAGCCTTGCCTTTATGCAAAAAAGTTTTCAGTCCATTTTTTTAGTGCCTTATTCTTAAATATTAATGGATAGCCTCTTAAAGATGGAAATCAAAACAAACGAACAGAGAAAATATAGATGATACAGAAAACAGGAAAGCATTTCACAAAGTGACAATTTGTATTCTCACAGAGGTAAGGGAAAATATTATAGCCGTAAAACAAAACATGCTATTTTAACATAGGAACCTTCAAAGAACAAGGAAGGTCTCTTGGAAATTAAAAAATAGTAGAATAAATAAATTCAATAGAAGGGATTGGACATTAGAGAACTCTCCCAAAAGACAAAAACATTGAAAATGGAAAGGAGAGGATAAGTCTTTCCAGAAAGAAAAAATGAAAGGACAGGGAATGACCCAAAAAGTAATTTAAGAAAATTTCACTAAACTAAAGAATAGGTGTTGAATATAACGAATCAAAAACATACACACTCTCACACACATGCCCCAAACTATATCCACTTGAAATTTTAGAACCCTGTGTGTAAAAAGACAATGCTGAAAACTTCTAATTTGGGAGAAGTGGGAAACAAATTATATAAAATGTATTAGAAAGCCAAATGGTGCTAGGCTTCTCAACAGTTGCATTGGAAACTAAAGGTAAAATTATTTCCAACCTAGAATTTTATACCTAGCCATGCTATTAACCACATATGAGAGTAGACTAAAAATGTTATCAAACATGCAAATCTCAAAAAACTTTCATTCTTTCTCAAGAAGCTACTGCATGATGTTCTCTCAACAAAAGGAGGAAGTAAACCCAGAAAGAGGAAGACATGAGTGCAATGAGTGGTTTTAGCCAGGGAAGAGACAAAGGAATTCCCAATATGATCGTGAAAGGATGTTCTAGGATGACAGCTGTGCAGCAGGCCTGAAAACAACCACTCCAGAGCACACTGGGAAAACAGGGTTCCAGAAAGAAGGGATAGCTTGAGAAAAAAGAAAAAACTGGTAATATTGAGAGGAGTTCACAGCTCTACTTGAGAATTTGGGGAACAATTAATGATAGATAAATAAAGTAGAGCTAAGAATTAGTAAAGACTATATAAGTAGTACATTCATTACTTGGAAAATGAAAAATTATATACACTAATAGTATGTAATAATATATTTAGCTATATAGTAATATGTATTATAATTAGAAATATAGAAATATGTATCATTACATATAGTAATGTCTGTTACTACATATAGTAATATATAATACCATACATATGTAGTAGTAATAAAGTAGACAATTAATATTGATTTAACCAAGTTTACAACATACTCTATTAGGAGGCTAAGAGGAGGGAAAGTGAGTAATGTGTGTTCAAAATGAGAGAGGTGAAATTATTCTCATCTTTCATAGTAGGAAGTCAACAGGTAATATCTGAAATTTAAAAATAAACAGAATATAAGAATATTATTTAGAAATATGAAGGTAAATAGCAGAAGACATAGTAAGCGGAGTTGGAAGTGGCTACCTTTGAGGAGTGGGAATTGCAGGTGAAGATGGTGCAGCTCAAGCTTGTTGTTTTTGTTATACATCTTGTAGTACTATTTAACTTATGAAACTATTTACATTTATTACTTTGATAAACATTAGGTTAGAATAATAAAAAGTAGGAATTCATCAGGTGGACAAGAGGAATAAGAGTAGGTATGAAACAGAGATTAAATCTAACTCATCTTTGGATCCTTGACACTTAAAAACATACGTTTTTTTTTTTTAAGACTGGCCCTGAGCTAACATCTGTTGCCAGTCTTCTTTTTCTCTTTTTCTTCTTCTTCTCCTCCCCCAAACCCCCCAGCACATAGTTGTATATTTTAGTTGTGGGTCCTTCTAGTTCTGCTATGTGGGATGCCGCCTCAGCATGGCCTGATGAGCAGTGCTGGGTCTGCGCCCAGGATGAGAACCAGCGAAACAGTGAGCCACTCTAGCAGAGCGCATGAACTTAACCACTTGGCCATGGGGCTGGCCCCCCATATTTTTTAATAGAACTTAATAAACTGGTTAATTTTCCTTATTTCTCTTCAAAATAACTTAGGAATTCTAGTTCTGAATAGGGTGGCGTAAGCACACTCTACCCTGTCTCTCCCACTGAATTCAGTAGTAAAATCTGGATAAGATGCAGGGAGCAGTTATTTGAGGTCTCTGGAAAATAAATGATAACAGATAGATTGAGGAAGAAGACCAGAATTTGAACTACCATTGAACTGGCTGTGTTTCCTCCAGAATCTCCTGGCCTTGACAAAACCACCTGAAAACAGAGGTGGGCACTCTCAGCAAACTAGAATTACAAGAGAACTTCCTGAACCTGATAAAGAGCATCTGCAAAAACCCTGCAGCTAGCACCATACTTAACAGTGAAAGACTGAGTGCTTTTCCCCTAAAATTGGGAATAAGGCAAAGACGACCACACCCATATACCCGTTACTCCTGTTCAACATCAAAGTGGAAGTCCTAGCCGGTGCAACAGCAAGAAAAATAAATAAAAGTGTACAGATTGGAAAGGAAGAAATACAGCCATCCCTATTTGTAGACAACATAATTGCCTACCTAGAAAATCCTATGGAATCTACCAAAACGAACAAAAACCCACCTCTTTCAACTAATACGTGAGTTTAGCAAGGTCAAAAATCAATCATATTTTTATATACTAGCAATTGATAATTAAGAACCAAAATTTAAATATATGTATATACAGTTTACACACAGCTCCCCCTAAAAATGAAATACTTAGCTATAAATCTAACAAGACATGTTTAGGATATGTATGCTGAATACTACAAAACACTAATGAAATAAAACATCTAACTAAAAGGAGAGATTTACTGAGTTCATGAATTGGAAGACTCAGCGTAATAAAGATGTCATTTTTCTCCAAATTGATTTAACACAATTTTAACCAAAATCCAAGAAGAATTTTTTTATAGCTATAGACAAGCTGATTCTAAAATTTATACAGGAAAGCAGAGGAGCTGAAATAGCCAAAACAATTTTTTAAAAGAAGAGTAAAGCTAGAGGAATCATACTACCCAATTTTAAGATTTTCTTGAAAACTACAGTAATCAGGATGGTGTGATATTGGCAAAAGGATAAACACGTGTATCGATGGAATGGAATAGAATGTTCAGAAATAGACCCAGAGACATATGGCCAATTGATTTTCAACAAAGATTCCAAAGCAGTTTAATAGAGAAAGGATAGTCTTTTCAATAAATGGTGCTAGAACAATTGGACATCTATATGCCAAAGAAACACATTAAAAAACCTGTTAATTTAAAAAACAAAAATAAATAAATAAAACGACTCAATGGCTACCAAGCCAGGAATAATTGTAGTTGACAACAGTAAACGGCACCTACCATGTCATCTCTCGTTGCTCCTAGTAAATGGAAAGTGTAAAGCTAATTCAAAATACTTACAAACTCCCAATGTAAGGAAAGCTAACGTGGTAAGAGAGTGAAAAAAAAAGTCTCAACGTTTGGTATAATTTGGGGGTAAAAAAAATGTTCCACGTATGTAATTCACATATGGGGAAACTGAAGCTTAGAGACGTTAAGGTCACACAGCTAGGAAGTGGCAGAGTCAGTGGTTCTCTAATGTGTGTTCTTTATCAACCATGCTCTCCAGCCAAGGCAGCCTTATCAACTTTGACTGTTTAGTCAGGTATTTAGGGTGTCCAGAATGCCTCCCCCTGCCAAAATCTGAAAATGCCTGTGGAGTTAAAGCTAGGCGTTAGTCCCTGTATAACCCCCTCAGATGAAATTGGTTCCCATGGAAGTCAGTGTTTCTGAGGGACCAAGTAATATTATGCAGCTCTGTGGCAAGCAGTAGTGAGAATCCTTTTGGATGCTCTTTAATATTAATGATAGCAAACAATTCTCAGTGATTCTTATGCCATTTCTTAAATCCCTAACTCTTTTCCTTTGATAAGTAAATAAAATAGGTAAAAATGTTGCAAAATTTCCATGCTGTTCAAGTGAGCCAGGTAACAGGGCCTAAACTTGGTTTCTAGAAGAGTGAGTCTCTGGCAGGAAAGGGGGAGCAACAGTCACAGTTCCAGTGGGGTGATCGGTGAGAAGAGTGAGTTGATTGGGTGTCCCGTCGTCACCACTAAACACCTTTATGGTTGTGTAGCAATGATCTCATGTCTTTCCTTCCCCAGCACTGAAGGTTAACTCTTGGGAATCTTTAATCTCTGTTTAAGAAATGGCGCATTGAAAGACAGGACCCACACGTGGATACTGCTTCTCCTCTGGATGAATCACTGTGCAGTGTTTAGAGAAAAACTGATGCCTCTCGAATTTGAGAAGGGTGATGGTCAGTTCTAGTCGCCAGTGAAAACAGTAGCTCTGTAATTGTGGGAAGGCGAGCTTCTCAAACTTTTACCTATCTCAATATCCTCATTTACAAGTATTTACGAGAATGCAAAAGAACATCAAAAAAGCAGAGGTTAGGTGGCTCAGAGAAAAATAGAAAAATTCTTTCATTCCTTTTTAACAGTTAGGTTATGGTAAATCTGTGGTCATTTCATTTGCTAGTATTTTGCATAACCAAGTCAGCTTTTAGAACTGCATTGGTTCAATGTGTTCTCTCACATTTCTATAACACATTTAAAAGTTTAAAAGCTAAACACATTAAAAGATACAAGACTTGACAGGGATTAAAATGATTTTCTAGAGCTAGTTTCATTTGAACCTCTGTAGGATTTACTGGGAGGAAGACAGAGGTATGAGAATGGCTCTTCTCTCATATAATTACTGCTCACTTTCCAGACAGAGCACAGCCCGTATATTTCCACCATGGTCTATAGCCTAATAACTGAGCCATCAGTGTTCTCTGCTTCCATCAAAAAACTGCTAAAAGCATTGGATTCCAGAGAGAAAAGTGCACTCTTTCTGGAGTGGGAGTGTGAAGCCCTCAGGCTGCAGCGCAGAACAGAAGCCTGGCTGGGACACAAAAGCCAGAGGAACTGGACTAGCCGGTCTGTCCCAGAGGAAGCTGGTATTTCATTCACTTAGAAGTTCCTTTTCTTTTCCGTGCTGCCGTGTTCCCGTGTTTTCATTTAAGCATTCAAGTATCAATCTTATTTCAGGCATGTCTGTGTACCCACAAAATAACTGTCACTGCATTTTTTAAATGAATTGATTTACCAGTAATTGTCTACATATGAATAGAGAGAAAACTTTTAAGTATAATTTCCATCTCTATTAATGAATGGCCTTCCCAAGTTTCGAGCAAAAATTGATACCCATAGGTCCAAATATAATTACATATTTGTCATCATAAATTTTTTTTGATGGGGAAGTGGTTTTCCTATCATTATGTCTACAATCTAATGGCTATATTAGTTGAATCTCAGATCCTTAAAAACTCTGTTGGTCCCCGCCCACCCCTCCCCCACCCCCTATTTCTAGTTGATTTTCACAACAGTGTTTATACTCTAGACATGGCTTCAGGAAAGTCAACAAACTATAATTTCCTAGGGAGATGATAGTGATCCAAGCTGTAGACTTTCTTTGTGGTGTTGGCAAGTTGTCATCTATTGAATTATGAGAGTTATGGACAAACAATAGATATTTAAGTCCCTTGAGAATCAGACAGCCAGAGTCTTCTTGTGGAGCACTTACTCTGTACCCATCAGTGTAGGCCCTATGGGGTGGGGAGGGGAATACTGGATATGAAGCATGGTTTTCACCCTCAGGGAATTTATACTATATAACTGGGGATACGAGACTGACAGTCATGAAACAACAGCAAGTAGTACAAAACAATGTGTAGTTCAATGTTGTACTGGGGGATGGGGCCCTGTGCTGTAGTAGTTCAGAGGAGAGGTATCTATGCAGATGAAATTTATAAGTGAAGGAGATGGGGCCTGGGTGGCGCTTTTATTTTATTTTACTTAAGTATTTGGGTAGTTCAAAAGGAGAGGGAAGGGCATTTCAGGCATTCCAGAAAATGACACAGTCGTAGATAGGAATGAGCACTGTGTTTCCTTAATAAGAGGAAGAATTGTGCAATAGGCTTGGATCACCACAAATCTGGAAGTGACCTGGGTACAGATACCAGAGGAGCTGTGAGCAAACATCACAGCCAATTCGATGCAAGCACAAAGCCCAGAGAGCAAATCCGGGTCCAACACCAACTATCCCAAGGAGACAGTGGAGTGTATACTGGAGCAGAGGCAGGAGTAAGAGCTCTCTCGGGGTTACCAGAAACACGCAGGCTGGGGGATTTCAGAAGACAGGTTGTGGTTTCATTTTAGCACAGTCTTGCTGGCACAGAACATTTTTAAAAGCAATTGACAGGAAGCTCACCTTCTAGGCAACCCTTAGTTTGTCTTAAGCATATCTGTAGCATATGGTAAGACAAACTTAACTAAAGCAAATGGTTTCTTTTGAAGAGTGGAGCAATAAGGAGTCACCTGAATAGGAGAAATTCGATTGTGTGAAGGCCCAATGAGGCTTTTAGGTTCCCTATGCCTAGGAGCAGCTGAAGGTCATTGAATTGGAAAAGTATAATAGTGAAGGCTGTATTAGGAAGATGGACTTGGTAGTGATGGGCAGTCTGGGAGAGAACCCCGAGTGAAGCAGGGCAACTATGAAGCCAAGGTAATGGCCAGGTGTGAGTTGATGGAGAAAGGCTGAATATGGGACATGGAGGCAGACATTATGGATGTTTCTCCTTTGGAATCTGACAACATGGCAGATCATTGAAGGAATCAGGAAAGTTGGAGAGGAGGTTGGGTTCAGGCATTTTGAATGTGCTGAGTTTGAGGTAATGGTAAGATATTCCATTGACAGTGTGCAGTCGTAGTTGGAAATAAATAATTGGACTAGAGCTTCAAACTAACGAGAGTTACAGTGATCTTTAGCATGAAGTTTTAGTTGAAACCATAAAAATGGTTAGATGCAAAGGAAAATAGAGAGATCAAGCAAAATGATCAGGACAGATAAGCCATTTTTTAAGAGATATGTATAGTCAGATGTTTCCAAAAGCGTATTCTCAGAACGCTTTTTGATAAAGAATCTGTGTTCAAGCTGTTGGAAGATGCTGTATAACTTAGCAGCCTCTTAGAGACGAAATTACAATCAGTAAACATGTGGCTTTGAGAAGTCCCAGTAAAGATATCTCTAATTTGGTTAACCCAATAGTCCCCAAATGTATTCAAATTCTTTTTAATACTTTAGCAAGTTGCCAGTCTCTATATTCCTGGTTTTCTTTGCTCCAGTTCACTATGGATTCTGTGTAGTAGATCTCTTAGGACAAGAGCTTTATGCTAATTCTAGTCCTGACTCATGATACAGCCATGTTGCATGGCATTTGTGACTTCAGAGAATAAATCTGGAATGCTAGAGTTAAGTTGACAGTTAAAGAATAATTTCCCCCTATACCTTTGAAGAGAGGAACTCTTATTTCATGTGGTTCCAGATTTATTTTGAAAAAAATGTATGTAAATTATGTTTACTAGGAGCATTAAAAGTGACAAAAATTCAGCTCACGCTAACATAAGCTACAAAAGGGAATTTATTGGCTCATATAAGTAAGAAGTCTCTGGGCCTTAGGCACAGCTCAAACCACGGGCTCAACATATGTCATGGGACCCAGTCTCTCCCCTCTTGTCTCTGCTTTTTTCTGAGGCGGCTTCATTTACATAATCTTTCTCCATCTGGTGGCAAAGATGGCCCTGATATCTCTAGGCAATACATGGTTCTCATAGCTCACAGTTCCAACAAAAGGACCATGTCTCTGCCAGCAATTTCAGCAGAAGTCCTCAGGAATTCTCCAGTAGCCTGTGAGCCCATCCCTGAACCAATCGCTGTGACCAAAGGGATGGGATATTCTTAACTGGTCAGACCTAGCTCATTTCTCCACTCCTAGAGTTTAAAATGAGAGAGGACTGTATCAGTCCCATATGAACCACAAAATTAGGAATTGGGGATAGGGGAAATACCCCTAAGAAAATACTGAATAAGCAAAAAACATGACCATGTGATTTTTTTTTTTTTTTTTTTTTTTTTTTTTTTGTAGCAGTAGTTTTGACAGCTAGAGACAGCCCCTTCCAAGTGACTGCTGATGACCTTTCTAGGTTAGGGCTTCCTGGAGGCCAGGACTATTATCAGATTTGTTTTGTTTTACACTCAGCACAACATTCATAAAACATGACTCTTACCAAATGCAATATGGTGATTAATTAGACCAGTGATGATATATAGCATCCATTAATTTTATCTTCCATTTAATCCCTAGATTGAATACCTCAGAAATATATGCTTGATTTTCTAAGTACATGTAGGGCAGAAATAAATACTCTACTACAGTTGTCTTCTTATGAGGCTTCACAGTTGCCAGGGTTCTGAATGAAATTGTCCAGTCTTTCTTGACAGTGCTCTGATGGCAGCACACTGGGTTTTCCCCTTAATGAAAAAAACTTGCTAATATTGAATGATTTTAATTATTTTTTTCTTTTACATGTTTCTGTTTTACGAAGCGAATACAAGCCCCTGTAGTTCACATTGCTGGTATGGGTTGAATAATCCTTTCCATAAACAACAATGACATCTATAGAGCCCCAGCAGGAAAATCTAAAACTTGAATAGGTTTCGTGCCAGCCAGAGGGGAAAGTGCTGCATTGGACTGTGAGTCATCCTTGCCTCAACCAGTCTGCCATCTTATTTACATATAAGTCATTGCCCAGAAAGAGCAAATCCTGACATGATATCATGTCACCGTGTGTTTTAAGTCTCGTTTGAGTTAACCCATAGAACTCCCAACAAATATGTAAGGACTATTTCACAACAATGAATAGTAGCCGTTATTGTTACTATGGCTCTCTTAATATTAAATACAAGGTTTTTCCTATTCTATAGCCCGTAATTACTTAGAAGGTTAAGACTCAGCTGCACGTCTCTCTGGTTTGATGGTAGAAATAAGCCTCTGACTGCTTTCAAGATTAAATAGGAACAGACTTCAAGATTCTGAATATAGCTGTCCTTCTCACCCAAGTCCAGCTTGAGAAATATTTAGGTAGATCGGTTTATACATAGAATATTTATATTTACTTATTTTTTATATTTATATTTATTTTATTTTTACATTTATTTACATGTTATGTATGAATATATATAAATATTATATATATGACCTTTCTATAGTTGCGGTAGAATTTCCTTTACAAATCAGGTCTCGAGTCTTCCACCTCTGAGTTTTTCACTCTATCTTCTAATCTTTGGTGAGTTTCAAAGAAGCCTATGGTCATGAAGGACAGCTGCTAATAAAACAAACAGAAAAAAAAAAAAGGACTGCGTCCTCCGAGCATTAAATCCAAGTTCCATTTATAGTTTCCATCCTCTGGTATAGGCAAATAGTTTAACCTTTTGTTTCTCTTCGCCAAATCTAATCACATTTTTAAAACTCTTTATTTTATCTTTTTCTCTCTCTGTTTTTTTCATGAACCACTTGAAAGTAAGTTGTAGACGTGAGAGCCCATTACCTCTAAACGCTTCAGTGAGTATTTCCTCAAAACAAAAGCACTCTCCTACCTACATAACTACAGGCAGACTTCAAAGTCAGGAAATTAACACTAATACAGCGTTACTGTCTAATCCACAGATCTTATTCAAATTTCAGATGTCCCCAAAGTAGCCTTTTTAGCAAAAGGAAGCAATCCAGGATCATGGGTTACATGTAGTTGACATGTCTCCTTATTATCTTTCAGTCTAGAACAGTTGCTTGTCTTTCTTCAACTTTCATGACCTTGACATTTTTGAAAAATACAGGCCAGTTATTTTGTAGAACATCCTTCAATTTGGGTTTAGCTGATGTTTTCTCATTTTAGATTCAGTTTATGCATCTTTGGCAGGAATATCACAGAAATGATGCTGGGTTTTTCTCAATGTGTCCTATTAGGTGACACAAGATGTCTGTTTGTCTCATTGCTGGTGATGCTAACTTTAAACTTTTAGTTAAAGTGTCATCTCCACTGTGAAGTTGCTGTTTTTTCCCTTTGCAATTAATACATATGTCTTATGGGCGCATACTTCAAGACTGTGTAAATATCTTGTTTCTCATCAAACTTTCATCAGCTAATTTTATCATCCATTGATGGTTCTTGCCTGAATCCATTATTACTAATGTGGTTGCCAAGTGGTGATTTTTTACAATTCCATCATTCCTTCTACATTTATTAGTGGGCCTTCCAAACTAAGAAAGTGCCCTCCCTTCTTCCCCCTTTATTTGTTTGTTTTTTATTAGTATGGCCTCATGGATTTCGATATTATTTGATAGGTTATTGTCCATTGCCATTCTTATTTATTCTGATGCTCAGATTGTTCCAGATTTAGCCAGTGGGAGCCCCTTCAAGCCAGTTCCCTTGACCTTTTGGCATACCTCAATCATTTTTTGGCACAAAAAGTAAATCCTTACTTTGTGGCACAAAACGTAAATCCAATTGCTTTTGTCACCGATTTTCTGTACTGGTATTTTTGTTTCTTTGGGCACTGCCTGTTGACTTAGGTCAACCTGTTAGTAGAAAAGAAGCATTCTCACCTACTTCTGTTTAACCAACTCACCAAATTACCCTGCCCTCTTGAATGGATGTCCAGAGCACCCTGAACATTTGCAGCTCATCAAGTTCTCTCTAATATGTCCTCACTTAGGCTCCCACCAGTTGATTGGTGCTTACATTTGATAGAAGACATTTTAGCAGAGCCTTCAGGTTTGACTAACTTGGCTCCTGTCCCTTTGTATTCAGTTCTACTCAGAGAGTCCCAGAATGCTCTACCATTCATAATCGTATATATTGGAGGAAAATCTGCAAAGATCTGAGATAATATAGCTGCCACATATGTTGAGTATTTTTCTTCATTATAACAAAGAGTTGTATTGTGAGTAAGGCTTGAGAAATCATCCATTATAATCTATCAGTCTCATTAAAGATTTGTTCTGAGATAGATAAATCATTTTTCCCTTGGCCATCAGCCAGGGCCTAAAATAAGATAATTATAGTGACTTCTCATTATTATGTTATTTGACACTTATCTACCTATCTTGCTATACTTTATCATTAACTTTAAATAGCTCCAGATTTTTCTTGTTCATTTGGCTGGAATTACTATTTCTACTGACCACACGATGGTGTCGGTGAGCTTGGAACAGAAGTACTTCGGATAACTTCAACAACTGATAGAACTTTAACAACTAATAACTGTCATCATTTCATTGTACTATTTTATAATTAAAGTTATAATTAAAAAATGTAATTGGGTTAGTCAGAAGACCTGAGTCAGTGCTCTTTCCATTAGAAGATCTTTTGACTATCAAATGAAAGGCTTTTATGAAAAGAATTCAGAACCTTTAGTGAGGTCATGTGGCACAGAGAAATTTCCTCAAGTCAAGAATTAAAAGATCCAGGTCCTCTTCCTAGTTCCACCACTAATATGTGGCTTTGGGCAGTCACATCACTCTCTGCATGTTTATTTCTTTGCTATAAAATGAGATGGATTGTAAGCTCATCCTTTAGGCCCTTCCACAAAAGTCAACAATGAAGACAAGATCTAAAATTAAGATACAAAACAAAGAACTTCTCCATCATAGTGATTCTTTTTTTATTGACTGCTTTAGTATGTGCTGGCTGCTTTCAGTGCATTCTCTTATATAATCATTGCAACCACCATTTCAGGTTATGTATATTCTATTCTGAGGTAATTTGCCCAAGGTCACTCTCCTAACAGTGAACAGAGCTGAGATTTCAGCCTAGTTCTCTCTAACTCAAAAGCCCATGTTTTTATTCTTCTTCACTGCATGGCTTCCCTAGGGCCAAAAGACTACTAGTTTCAATGGAGATTGTACCGTTAGAGAAGAAAACAAATCATTCTCTGCCAAGTAGAACTTAGACCACAGGCTTATAGGTGCTGGACAGGTACTGTGGATGGGGAACACAGGCCAGGAAGGTCTGAGGTGATGAGCAGGAAGTTGTGCCCCACCTAGGAAGGCAGTCTCTACTTTGCTTTGCCATATGAGAATGAATGTGGGCTCCATTTGCCCTTGTCCTTTTCAGGAGAAGACCAAAATCCAGATCTTTAAATGAAATCTCATTAATTTGGCAACAAATTCAGAATTTTTCAGGGGTGGAGGGATGGCAGAACACTCTAGGACCCACAGATCTCTTTTTCTTCTTGCCAAAGTAGAAGTGGGGTCAAGAAATGAAGCCCATTCTCTTCTAAGCTTCCTCAAGTAACTTACCTATGTTGGTAAATTCACTCACTTGCTTCACAAAACTCTTAGGATTCTCCTAATGGCATTAAGCATTTAAAACTGAGATTGGCAGGGCCAGCCCCAGTGGCCCAGTGGTTAAATTCGGTGCATTCTGCTTCAGTGGCCCGGGTTCAGTTCCCAAGCACAGACCTACACTACTCATTTGTTAGTGACCATGCTGTGGCAGCAGCTCACATACAAAGGGAGGAAGATTGGCAACAAATGTTAGCTCAGGGCGAATCTTCCTCAGAAGGAAAAAAAAAATAAAATCCAAAATCATAAATAAAATCTTAAAACGGGGGGCCGGCCCAGTGGCACAGTGGTTAAGTTCGCACGTTCCGCTTCTTAGTGGCCCCGGCTTCGCTGGTTCGGATCCCGGGTGCGGACATGGCACCGCTTGGCACGCCATGCTGTGGTAGGCGTCCCACATATAAAGTAGAGGAAGATGGGCACGGATGTTAGCTCAGGGCCAGGCTTCCTCAGCAAAAAGAGGACTGGCAGTAGTTAGCTCAGGGCTAATCTTCCTCAAAAAAAAAAACAAAAAGAACTGGCCATCGTATAAAAAAAAATCTTAAAACAGAGGTTAGCAAATATACCCCCTGTTTTTGTATGGCCCACAAGATAAGAATGGTTTTTACATTTTTAACAGTTGAAAAAAATCAAAAGAAGTACATATCTTGTGACACATGAAAATTATATGAAATTCAAATTTCAGTGTCCATAAATAAAGTTTTATTGGAACACAGCCACATTCATTCATTTATCTTTGTCTGTGGCAGCTTTTGCACTACAAGGGCAGAACTGGGTAGTTGCAGAATGGATCATATAGCCTGCAAAGCCTAAAGTATTTACTATCTGGCTCTTTACAGAAAACATTTGCCAATCTCTGGTTTAGAATACAAAAGCCAAAAAGACGTGCGGTCTCCCTCTGTTTTCTGCCCTATTACATACCTACCCTGAGATAACAAAAAAATGGAATCTTCTTGAATCAGAGGGAAGGCAAAGGTAAAAATAAATAAGAAAAATAAACATAAACATCTCAAAATATTATCGAGGCATAAAGAGATAAAAATTATGTTTTTTCTTCCAAAGTTATATGCCCGTCCTCTAACAAAAGCCATGGTATATCAAATATATATTTTTATTTTTGTATGCTAAGTCACAATAATAAACAACATAACTTAATTGTTGGGGGAAAAAATCTAATCTGACCCAGAGTGGTTTATTTTTTATGCATTTTTTTGAGTGACAAAACAAAATTCTCCAGTCATTAGAAGAATGAGAAAAATGAATCTAGAACATTCTCCACACAGCTCTTAAGCACACACTTTCGTGCCTCCTGCCTTCACTCATGTTGTCCTCTCTGGCTGGAATGCCCACCACCCACTTCTGTGTCTCATCCTTCAAGGCTGAGCTCAGATGACTCCAGCCTGTCCACCCCTAGCAGAATTCATCCCTCCCTCTTTGGTGTCCCATGCCCTGGTCACGCTGTGATCTCTTACTTTGATGTGAGCCAGAAGGGCAAGCTCCCCAAGAGCAGAATTCATGTCCCGTTTACACAATTGCTTGGGAGCCTGACAACTAGTCAGAGCTCAATAAATTCCTGATGAATTGGTGAATCAGTAAGTGAATGTGTAATTAATTTGGTCATTTAAAGCTTTTCTGAGTTCCCTCAGAGGCGTGATCAAAGCTGTAAACTCCTTTGGTGTTTCCTGGAAGGTTGACTCTTTCGTGTTTGTGAGCTCACTGTTCCCGAGCTGACTGTTGCCTAGGTTGGCAAAGAACCAAATGGTGATAAATCTGCCACCTCTTTTTTTTCCTACGCTAGTTAGTCTGTGGCTGCAGAATGAACACCTGTGAACCTGGTGGCCAGAACCAAGTTTGATTCCCAGTTGTATCCAGTGATCTTAAGCAAGTCATTTAACCTCTCTGAGCTCCATTTCCCCATCTGTAAAAAGGAGCTGATCACAGCAGCTACCTCACAGAATTATTGTAGAAACCAAATGAGGGAACATATGTTCAAGTGCTCTGTGGACTGTAAAGTAGTATGTGAATGTGAGATATTATTATTTATGATAATAAATCTGTACAAGAAGTAGGTGAATGATTATAGAGCATGGGGAACTAATTTTAAAATTCATAAAGAGCTATTGAATTAAATTTGAAACTTTTAGGAATCCTGTTGACCATGTGTAGTAACCCTTTTTAGTGGAGTTTTGTGGAGGCACAATGTCTATCGCAGTGATAATTTTAATATTAATTTATCTCTAACTTGTGTAAGCAGCCACTAGTGGGAGAATGTCTTCCTTCTGAGATGGAGGTGACTGTGTGCAAAATGCGTTCTGCTATATTCAGCTCTAAAATTCTGTGGTTTGATGTAAGCCTTGTTACTGGAAATGCATTCTGTTTGCCTCTAATATTCATTATAGAGTTGGAAGTGCCTCCCCTTTTAACAGCAAACTTTGGAAATTATAAGATAAAAGAAAAAAACAGTAAGCTTGTAATGAAATACTAACACTACTGAAAAAATTAACAATATTCAAAATATTAACCAAAAAAATCTGCTCTACTCAAAATTATTCACAAAGAAATACATACAAAGTAAAATTATCCCACTAGAAATACAGATAATATGGTTATCTGCCTGGCTATAACTCATAGATTGTTCATCTAATACTACAAGTATGAATACGTGTTCCTTGGCATTTTCTTATAGTATTCTTGAGTAACTGAAGATACAAGTAATTTACCCTAAACATTGCAATATCTAATCCTTGCCTAAAAATGGAAATTTGCTTGAGGTCCAGAGTCTTCCTACTCTAATCCATTCTGCGTAAACTGCTGAATTAAATCTTCATATATAGTAGCTCTGAACATGTCACTCTAGATCAAAGACCTTCAGAAACTGCACCATTGTCGACCTGAAATGCCACCCACTCTTCCCGGCATTCAGGGTCTCCACAGCACGGCCCAGCATGGAAGCAACCAGTTTACACTTTAGCCAAGTTAAACTACTTGCTCCACCTCAAACATGGCCCAGCCTTGCCCTGCCCTGCACTTCTTCCTCTGCTACTTGCCATCTACATCACATTCCCTTCTACCACTTCCTCTTTCCTGTTCTGCGAGTCGCAGCCATGCAATCTCAAAACTACCCCTCCCGAATGCTGCCTCCCTGGGCCCACCCCCTCCCTGGGTAGGTGTGTCCTCATCCTCCTTCTGACTCCGCCCACTACGTTCATATCTTTCATATGGTGTTTATCAAAGCCTGCCTTGAATTACTTGTGAAATTGTCTCATTCTCCTTTACAAGGTTTTAGAGTATTTGAAGCCAGGGACCATATTTTCCTCATACTTATTTTTCCTAGGTCCTGGTATGTATTATACTTAACAAATTATCAATAATTTTTAAATATTAAACCACTTAATATCCAGCAATGACTGATATTAAAGGTCCAAGCTGAGATGTTTCTTTTTAATAACAGCTTTACTGAGGTATAATTCACCCATTTAAAGTGTACAGTTCACTAACTTTTAGTATATTCGTAGAATTAGGCAACCGTCACCACTGTCTAATTCCAGAACATTTTCATCACTCCAAAAAGAAACTGTGTACTCATTAAGTAGTCACTTCCAATTCCCTCCTTCCCCCGGCTCTAGGCAACCACTAATCTACTTTCTGTCTCTATGGATTTACCTATTCTGAATATTTCACATAAATGGAATCATACACTATGCGGGGCTTTGTGACTGGCTTTTTTCACTTAGCATAATGTTTTCAAGGCTTATCATTGTTGTAACATGTATCGGTACATCATTTCCTTTGTTGCTGAATGGTATTCCATTGTATGTAATACCACATTTTATTTATTTATCCGTTCATGGACAATTGGGTTGTTTCCACTTTTTGGCTATCATGAGTAATGCTGCTAGGAACATTTGTATCCCAATTTTGGTATGGACATATGTTTTCAGTTCTCTTGAGTGTATACCAAGGAATAGAAGGGCCAGGTCATATGGCAACTTTGTGTTTAACCTTTTGGGGAACTACCAAGGGGAGCTTTTTTTCAAAGCAGCTACATCATTTTACATTTCCTCCAGCAATGTATGAGGGCTCCAGTTTCTCCACATCTTCCTCAATACTTGTTATTGTCTGTCTTTTTATTAAAGCCATCCTAGTGGGTGGGTGTGAGTGGTTTTGATGTGCATTTCCCAAGTAGCTAATGATGTCAAGCATCTTTTCATGTGCTTATTGGCCATTTGTGTATCTTTCTTTGGAGAAATGTCTATTCAAATCCTTTGCCCATTTTTTAGTTGGGTTATCTATTATTCAGTTCTAAGAGTTGTTTATATATTGTGCATACTAGACCATTATCAAATGTATTACTTGCAAATATTTTCCCCATTCTATGGGTTATCTTTTTACTTTCTGAATCCTGTCATTTGAAGCACCAAAGCTTTTAATTTTGTGGGAAGTACAATTTATTTATTTTTTCTTTGGTTGCTTGTGCTGTTGGTGTCACATCTAAGAAACCATTGCCTAATCCAAGATTGTTAAGATTTACTCTTATGTTTTCTTCTAAGAGTTTTATAGTGGCTCCTACATTTAGGTCTTTGATCCATTTTGAGTTAGTTTTTGCGTATTACGTGAGGCAGGGGTACAACTTCACTCTTTTATATATGGATATCCAGTTTTCCCAGCATTCCTTGTGGAAAAGACAGTTCTTTCCCAACTGAATTGTCTTGGCATCCTTGTCAAATATTACTTGACCATAAATCTGTGGGTTTGTTTCTGGACTGTCAATTCTATTCCAATGATCTATATGTCTATCCTTATGCTACTCCCACATAGTCTTGATTACTGTTACTTTGTACTAAGTTTTGAAATCTGAAAGAATATGCCCTCCTGCTTTGGATTTTTTTTCCAACAAGTTTTTGGCTATTCTGTGTGTGTTGTATTGCCATATGGATGTTAGGATCAGCTTCTCAATTTCTGCAAAGAAGCCAGCTAGGATTGTGATAAGAATTGTATTGAATCTGTAGATCAGTTTGGGGGGTATTGCCATCTTTCTTAGTCTGTTCAGACTGCTATAACAAAAATACCATAGACCGTGTGGCTTATAAACAACAACAATTTACTTCTCACAGTTCTGGAGGCTGGGAAGTCCAAGATCAAGGGACGAGCAAGGTCATTTTTTGGTGAAGGCCCTCTTCCTGGTTCATGTGCCTTTTCCCTGTGTCCTCACACGGTGGAAGGTGGATAGCAAGCTCTATTGGGCCTCTTTTATAAAGGTACTAATCCCATTCATGAGGGCTCCACCCTCATGAACTAATCACTTCCCAAAGACCCCACCTCCTAATACCATCACATTGGGCACTAGGATTTCAACATAGGAATGTGGGGGAGAAGAGAGACATAAACATTCAGACCACTGTCTAAACATTAAGTCTTCTGATCCATGAACATGGATGTCCTTCCATTTATTTTAGGTCTTTAATTTTTTTCAAGAATGGTAGTTTCCAGAATATAAATTTTGAATTATTTTATTCTTTTGAAATTGTTTTCTTAATTTCATTTTTATGTTGTTCATTGCTCATGTATAGAAATACAATTGACTTTTATCATTGATCTTGTATCCTACAACTTTGCTGAACTTGTTTATTAGTTCTAATAGTTTTTAGTGGATTCCTTAGGATTTTCTATATATGTAAGAGCATGTTATCTGAAAATAGTGATAGTTTTACTTCT
Source organism: Equus quagga (assembly GCF_021613505.1). Lineage (NCBI taxonomy): Eukaryota > Metazoa > Chordata > Mammalia > Perissodactyla > Equidae > Equus > Equus quagga. The sequence goes on along the minus strand of NC_060272.1, from coordinate 53,873,849 downwards.
TTCTTTCCAATCTGAATGCCTTTTAATTCAGTTTCTTGCCTAATTGCTCTGGCTAGACTCTCCAGTACAATGATAAATAGGTGTGACAGGGACATCCTTGTCTTGTTCCTCATCAAGGGGGAAAGCACTCAGTCTTTAACCATTAAGTATGGTGTTAGCTGTGAGTTTTTGTGGATGCTCTTTATCAAATTGAGGAAGTTCTCTTCCATTCCTAGTTTGTTGAGTGTTCTTATCATGAAGGACTGTTGAATTTTGTCAAATGCTTTTTGTTCATCTATTAAGATGATCATATTGGTTTTTTCCCTTTATTCTATTAATGTGGTATGTTACGTTAATTGAATTTCATGGGAAACTAACCTTGCATTCCTGAGATAAAGCCCACTTATAGTATATAATCCTTTTTTTAATTTATTGCTGGATTTGAGTTTTCTATTATTTTGTTGAGGATTTTTTCATCTATATTCATAAAAGATGTTGATCTGTAGTGTTCTTTTCTTGTGATGTCTTTTCTAGTTTAGGTATAGGGTAACGCTAGCTTCATAGAATCAGTGGAAAAGTGTTCCTTCGTCTTCTAGGAGTTTGTGAAGAATTTTTATTAATCCTTCTTTAAATGTTTGGTAGAATTCAATAGTGAAGCCATCTGGACCTGGACTTTCTTTTGTGGATAGTTTTTAAGTCACTAATTCAATCTCTGTAATTATTATAGGCAACCTGAGGGCATTAGATAATATTAGGCCAGGATCTAGAAATGTCTTCCATCGCTTACACCATCTCTCCTCAGGATTCCAGACCAAGGGAACCATAAACTCAAGAAGACTACCCAAATGAGACACAAACTACCAATGGATTTGTATTAATTTATTAGTAAGTGGACCCGTACCCAGTTGCCCTCAATGCAGAAGTAGTAAAAACAGAGAAACCAAAACTTGGGCCTGGAGGCTGAAGCAGGGTTTCTTGCTTCCCTCCCCTAACTCTAAGCCATACCTGCAGAAGCCCTAACCTGACCTCCCTTCTCAGGTGTAAGCACAGGAGAGGCAGAGCAGAAAGAAAAAGACTGGCTGGCTCCCCTTAAAGGAGATAAGTCATATACTGGTCAGCTTGCTTCACCAAGCTCACCATACAAGATCATGTTATATACAAATAGAGAGAGTTTTATCTAACTAAGGGAGTTTTATCTAACTAGAGAGAGTCTATCTAATAAGGGAGCTTATTACACGTCAGTGCACAATGAGTGCACACTTGGAAAACGTGGTCCCATGGGTGTCCTGGTCTTTGCCAAGTCAGATAGGCGGTTCCTCCCTGCCAGATGCTAGGAAGGGAGATATGGCAGACAAAAGCTGAAGGAAGGGGCCAAACTTCCTCTCCTACAAGAAGCAAAGCTGTAGATTATGTCTACTTTATTCTTCCGGTCCCAAACTAATGTTCCTTTTTTTTTTTTAACATATGACTCACACCTGTTTAGTATTGTGAAAATCATGGAATGGGGGCAATCTGGCATAACTCATGAAAGGACCAACTCTGGAATCGGACAGACTAGCCTTTGTATCCTGGCTCCACTTCTTCGTACCCACTATGTGACTATGAGCAACTTACTGTACTTCTCCCAGCCTCAGTTCCTTCACGATAAATGGGAAGGATAAAACTTGAAAGAGGAACTATAAAGATAAATGAGATAATCCATGCATACAACATATCTCACTGTATGGCAAATATTAATGTTCACTAAATGTTCAGTAGTGTTACTAACTTTAGGAACCGCAGCGATTACAAAGCAACCCTGATGAGTAGACTGAGCCCCAAAAAGATTACATGGCTTATCTGAGGTTATATGTTTACTTCATGGCAGAAGCTGAAAAGACAGTTCTGTGTTTTTAGGACTCTTCCTTTCCTTAAGAAAGGGGAACTGAGGAAGAGGGAATTGGGCAGGGAGGGATCATTCTTTCTTACTGTTTTTAGAGCGTGAACCTATGATTCCTCTGCTCAACTCAATCTCCTCCAGGAACCTGAAATCTCATGCTCCTCCCCCAGGAGAAGTGCTGGGCCCATTCTGGCCAGGATTGACCTCTAGGAGATGTCATTGCCCTCACTAAATGTTGCACCCTCTTTCTTCCCCATGGAATAAATCGTGCAGGAGCTCCTCTGTGCCCTGCACTCTCCCAGGAGCTCTGAGGAGGTGATAAGCTCCTTTCTCAAGTATTGACTAAATGACACATTCCTTCAGTGATCCTGAAAGCACCCACCCTGCCCAGATCCATGGCAGTGTAGGTGCAGGGGGAATGTCACGCAGATGCTGCTCTCAGGCACAGTAACCCTGCCACCGCCCCCACTCTCTCACCACCCACCCTGCACAGGGTCCTGGGGAACATCTCATTCTAATTTTGTACTCATTATTTGAAATTAGAAAACCCAAAATAAAGTCTTAACATCCTCTGACCCTGAGTTTTACTCCTTATAGACTGTTTCCTAGCAATTGTGCAGTCCTTCTCTGAGGGGAGAAAGAACCTCAGCAGTTGGCTGCAGTAAGATTTGGGCTGATGATAACAAAATGTCTGCAAAATCTGCAGATGGGGAAGGAAATATCTCTGGCCTTTCCATAATAATTATATAATTTGGTTATAGCATATAGCTCTATTAAATATTATAAACATAATTACCGGTATCAACTTTAAATTTATTAGAACTAGGAGACTTGTGAAGAATAAAACTTTAAAGTAGGAAAAGTTAAATATTTATTTTAGCTAATTGATATCTCATAATTTCTGTCAGTTTAAAATATTAATAGTCCTCTTCTATGATCATAACAAAGTCTGTTTTAAAAATCTGGTGCCCTGTAAGTTAAGCCCTTATGCTAAATGGAAAGCATCAGCCTAATATTTTCAACTTTCTCATAAAGCATTTCTTTATTTCTGCAGACTCGCAGCATAAATGCTCTTGTAATTGACGACATTACTTTGCCTTTAGCCGTACTCTGATCTATGTGTTATTATTGCTATTCTGAAGGTAATTAAAATTGTCTCTCTCCTGAGATGATAAAAAAGGTTTTGTAGGTCTGTATGTAAAGTATTGGAAGAAAAGATTATTTTTACTGCCTGCCAAATGTAGCTTCAAACAAGAACTATTGTGCAGGACCTTTTATAGGCATAGATGAAATTCCTTTTGCCATTTGAACAGTGTTTACATTCAGGAAAGTTCACAGTTAAGTCTTTGACATACTGTGAAAGGATCTTTTGTTCTCTAGAAAAACATACTTCCTCATCCTTTGAGTCACCTTGTTTTTATTCCTTTGTTTACTTTTCAGGGAATAATGCCCACCTCCCAAGATATGTCAAGGGAAGAACTGTTTCAGAAATCAAGGTTGTTCTCCAGGAGGAAAGAGGGCTTGGTTTTTGGCAGAAATAATCAGAAATATTTTTAAAACCTAAACAAGATAAATAATGTAATCTCAAGCTTTGAAAAGTTATTGGATGGGATGCTTTCCAAGGCTAAAAAAAGAAATCTTTTTTTATCATCATAATTAACAGTGATCAGGCTCAGGAAATGTGAGACGCTGTACTTAGGGCTACAGACATGGTCCAAAGGCTCTTTTCTATTGTGCGAGGAAAGCGCTCTTCTGCTAACTGTAGCTCCTCTAAGGCATGCACAGTTTAATGTGTTCTCCTCGTTGGTAGGATCTAGGACTAGTTTTATAATGAGCCAGGCTAAGGCTACTCAGATCTGAATTTTCTGAGTGATATTCATTTATCAATAAATAATGAGACTGATTCCATGTGTGACTTCAAGACTGGTTTTGAAGGAACTCTTTTGTTCATCACCATATGCCTGGTGCTAGCACACTGCCCTGAACTTACTGGGCTCCCAGTAAACATTGGTTAAATGAATGAATGAATGAAATACATGCATACACTTTCAGGGTGACAATTTCAAATAACAGTCCTTTAAATGGACACTTTCTGGGTTTTTTTTGTTTTTTTTTTAAATCTTGTTAGTCTGTAGATGTACTCTATGTATTAGTGTATTTATATATCCTTACCTAATTTGTGTTAAGTGGAAGATTACTTGTGGTTTAGGGATTATCTGTTCAAACCCTTCTTTAGTCACCCTAAACCTGAGTCATCCAGAAAATGTATTCTAAAAGCTTCTAATCCTTATTTATGTCCTAGGTTTTACCACAAGCAGGGCGTGAAAGTAGGTGGTCTTCATGTTCTGGGACATTTCCCTTGGAGGTATTTTTTGTCTATAAAAACTAAACAGAGATATGCTTTTACTACCATTGTCAGAAAAGCTGGCGTTACGTGTGTGGGGGAAAGGGAAGAGACTGAGGCCTGCCCGTCCCTGGGAAGCGTTGTCTCTACTTTCCATTGTTTACTCTGTGTAACTCTCCTTGGGATAGGTGATGATATCCCCATTTTACAGATGAAGGAACAGAATCTCAGAGAGATTATGTAATATACCCAATGTCCTGTGGCCAGTAAGGGACACTACACGATTTATACCACCAGGGCAGGCATTGAGTCTGCAGGTTGTGTTCAAGATTGTCTGGTATAAAGCTAGTTCAGGCCATATATAAATACTGTATTTTACTAACCTTGTGTAAGATATTCCAGCCCTTTGATCCAGTGGCCTGTTTATTGATATTCGTCGCTTTACATAAATCTGATATATGTATTAAAAAGGACAAAATGATTGCTTTTCAGAGTTCCTTGCTTTCTTAAACCATGATATGCTTCATGAAAGATTGAACTCTGTAACTTTTAAGAACAAGTTATTTAAAGCCAGTGTGATATAGTGTAAAGAGTCTAATAAACCTGGCTTTTGGAATGAGGTGGGCTGGGATTTGAATCCTAGCTTCACCAGTTCATAGCTGTGTGACAGTGAGTGAACTGCTTAACTTCTCTAAGCCTCAGATTTGTGGCCTGCAAAGTAGAAACAATAATGCCTAATATGAAGAATTATAAATGTTAGAAATAATAAATGTAAAGTGCTTAGATTATAAACAAACAACATGAGGGCAGAGACCATGAACATATTGTTCATATTATCTTCCCAATGCATGGCACAGACACATGGGAGACACACATCGTCAGTATTTCCTGAGTGAATGAATGAATGAGTGAATTCTCCTCAGCAGCCAGATGAGGTTCCACTGTTCTACTCTGCACATATAAATCAGGAAAATTCTGTAAGAAGCTTTAGCAAGAGGAAAAATGGTACACATTCTCTTCTTAGCATTCTTGGAAGTACCTTACTTCTTCCAGATGTACTCAGAAAAATACAAAGTAAATGAAAAAACTGACATTTGATATCTGATTTTTAAAAATTGTTTTATTCTAACAAGTGAATGAGTAAAATAGATTGAAAGCAAATCCTAACTTAGAATTTGTGGGCAAAGAACTGCCTTTTCCTTGGCACTTCAGCATATTTTATTCTAATTTTTTTAAGGCGTCCGTTTCTCTCAAGTCTTGCTTGCAGCAGCCATGTGCCTGGAAATGTTTTGAGTCCCCCTTCATGCCACATATTTTGCAGCTGAGAGCAAACATGGTTTCAGGAGCTCAGAAGTAATCAAGTTCTCATTCCAGCTGCCAGAGCCATAACGGTGGCCTGCTGCATTCTGGACAGAGCACCTCGTTAGGAAACATCAGTTTGGTATTTGTAATATTTGCAGCAACACTGAACTTCCTGACTGAGGTCACGAATGAACAGCAGATCATGAGTGTTATTATGAGAATTGGACAGAGTGTGAAATTCTCCTTCAGTCCAAATTTCAGAACATATCCTTGATTAAAATCCTGAGTTATTTTTTCCCCAATGCTGATATTAACATGATACATATCTGGCACATCTCTACTAAAAATGAATGTTTTGTACTAAGCAATACCTTTTTCACTCTCAGAAAATAAAACACTAGTAATAATAGCTAACACATAGAGCAATTAGTGTGGCCAGGCACTGTTCTAAGTGATTGTGCGTATTAACCCCTTTTAACCCCCACAGTGACCCTAAGAGGTAGGTACTATTACTATCTTCATTTTACATATAAGGTACCTTACCTACCTATTAAGTGTCAAAATCCAGAATTTGGATACAAGCAAACTGGCTCCCATGTCTGTGCTCTTAACCACTATGTTGGAGGACATTTTTGAGTAGCAATAATATATGTCTATATTAAAACTGAACAAGGGGCCAGCCCTGTGGCCAAGTGGTTAAGTTCTCACACTCGGCTTCAGTGGCCCAGGGTTTCGTCAGTTCGGATCCTGGGCGCAGACGTGGCACCGCTCATCAGGCCATGCTGAGGCGGCATCCCACATGCCACAACCAGAAGGATCTACAACTAGAATATGCAACTGTGTACTTGGGGGTTTTGAGGAGAAGAAGAAGGAAAAAAAAAAGCTGAGCAAGATCTATGTTTGATCATCCTAGAGAAGTGCATATGGGCAAGGCAAACCACCTCCTTACATTCTGTTTTTCTTCATGTGCAACATGCCTTGGTTTCACCTGTACATTAGAGGCTAATACGAGGAAATCCTCTGAAAGAGCTTTGCCCTGGTTCTCCCAAGGCTAAGAACAGTCACCTCACTTCCCTGGGAAAAGAATGCTTTAATATAATGGCACACTAAAAAACATCTGAGTTAGTCAGCTACCGTATTAAAGTTCTTGCCTTTAAATTCTGATGAAGTCTGTTCTGATGAACTTTCAAGCAAATGAGAAGCAAGAAAGGAGATAATAGAGTCACTCCTTCATGGGTGCTTGTTCCTTAAGAGCTGCACTTGCCAAAACTCACTTAAAACATTTCCTTGTAGGAGTGATAGCCGTATTAGGGCCTCTTCCAGCACACACAGGCTACTGTATGAGACAAGAAAAAGGCTTTCCCCTGGGGAGGATGCATTGCAAAAGGGCCCCCTCTGGACAAACCTGTTAGGAAAAAAAAGCCGCTTTCTCTAGGCTGCCTTTCCTGGAGCCTAGTGCCAGCAATGCGGGCATAGTGTGAATTTCAGCCCCACTCACACTGCCTCAGCCAAGACCCACCCGTACAGCCCCAGGCAGCTGCCACATTAGGGACACACCAGCTACCCAGTCCCCAGCATTCTGTAAACTCTGTGCCTTTGTTGTCATCTAAGAGTAACGGACGTGAACAACAGTAGCTCCTTGAGCCCTGTTAACAGTGGAAAGAGCCAGGGCGGAAGTGGCACTTGAAAGGAAACCCAGCTCCAGTCAATGAGAAGGAAGCTTCAGCTTTCATTCATCATTCATTCGCTTAACAACCATTTGTTGAGAATCTACTGTGCACGAGGCATTGTACTAGGAGCCAGATATTCAAATATGAGAAGTCCTGAATGTCTGTCCTTACTGTCAAGAATGCAGCCAAGGGCCAGCCCCATGGCCAAGTGGTTAAGTTTGCATGCCCCACTTCAGTGGCCTGGGGTTTTGCCGGTTTGGAGGCTGGACGTTGACATGGCACTGCTCATCAGGCCATGCTGAGGTGGCATCCCACGTAGCAGAGCCAGACGGACCTACAACTAGAATATACAGCTATGTACTGGGGGGCTTTGGGGAGAAGCAGAAAAAAAAGAGAGAGAAGATTGGCAATAGATGTTAGCCCAGGTGCCAATCTTCAAAAAGTTAAAAAAAAAAAAAAAGAACACAGTCAAAATCAGGAGTGTGATGACTGACAATGGTCGGCAGTCCAGGTAGGAAGGTTCAGGATCACGCGGAAGAATCCCTGAAACTCCAGAGAAAGGACAAGGCAGGGAACCAAAGCATAGATTCGTGCAATACGGAGCCTAATTGGGACCCACTTGCTAGAAAAGGGTTACTAGGCAGGGGCTTGTTCCCAAGGGAAAAGGCAAGAGTTTAGACTTAAAGTACAAAAAGAGAGTGGGACCAGCAGTAGGACTGGCTTGAGGCTGAATAGCATTTGGGGTGAGTGGCCACAGCTGTTAGGACCACCTTAGCCTAGAGCCTATGGAAGTACCTTAAAAAGCTGGAATGTATCTGTTATGCTGTAACTTTTCACAAAGTGTCACGGTAAGGTCAAGAAAATTTATCTGTGAATTTTGAGGACAAAATTCAAAATTTCAAATTTTTTATTTCAAAATTCAAAAATTCTGCATTCAAAAAATTGTTATTATTATGGCTTGGAATAAACATATCTTTATGGACAAATATAGGCAAATGTGTCTTTGTAGACACATGTTTTTGTGTCCTTCTATCCAATGGCAAGATGTGTACAACTCAGTATTACCTTTGACAATTGCTGCCCGAAAATAGGGTTTAATTCAATACCAAAATGGAATAATAAACTCCTCTAGTGGGTTGGATTATGTCTACATGTTTGGTTATTATAGGATGATCATATAGTTCCACTTCTGAGACTGAAAAGGGTGCTATTGGGGCCGGCCCCGAGACCAAGTGGGTAAGTTCGTGTGCTCCGCTTTGGTGGCCCAGGGTTTCGCCGGTTCAGATCCTGGGCATGGAGATGGCACCGCTCATCAAGCCATGCTGAGGCAGCATCCCACATGCCACAACTAGAAGGACCCACAACTATAATATACAACTATGTCCTGGGGGATTTGGGGAGAAGAAGAAGAAAAAGAAAAGAAGAAGAAGAAGATTGGCAACAGATGTTAGCTCAGGTGCCAATCTTAAAAAAAACTTTTTTTAAAGGATACTATTAATAATTCCACTGAGACAACATTAACTGGGACTGTCCCAGCACAGCAGGACATATAACTAATTGATTGTTGTCATTTTATTTCCATTTGTTTTATTTTATTTAGAATGTAGTTTTGTAGGATCCCTCTGGTGTTTTGGAAATATAAATTCAGGATATATACTTATATAAAACATTTACATACCAAGAAAACATTTTACCACTCCTCCCACTTAATGTTTTTTAATGTCTTCTTTGCATTATAAACGTATAATGTATTCTAAACGCCACACAGTATGAATACAAACTAGCGTGGCTAGCTTGCGACCCACGATCCTGTGGTTGCCAGGGGAGACATCATTCCCATGGTCAGACTCTCCCAAGACTGATGAAAATTGCTTTCTTTTAATAAATAAGAAGAGTATAGCAGCTAGCTTAAAGCTAATAATCAGCACCACGGCAGTCCTGGCCCCTCACCAGTAAATAGGCATTATAATAGCTCTTTCCAGAAAAGCTGAGCCAGTACACAATAGGGGGTCGACCTGCTATGTATGACCCTAAGCAGGTCTCCCAAACATTAAATTTCTAAAGAGATTGCAAAGTGAAATAATCTACCTGACTTTAACTAGTATCGTAATTTTCTTTAAAACCAGTGATCTCTAAATGCTTTCAAAACTAATTATTAATATTAATAATTCATAGAATTAATATTTTAGTTTTGTTTTATTAATATTTAAGATTACCTTTTTTCTAAAAGAATTGCTATTCTTAGGCTAGGTCTTCGTTCTAGTACGCCCTTTGCCCCAGAAAATACCCAAACCCTTTTACCCATATCTTGCCCACAAACAACATAACTGCCCTGCTACTCCTCCTTATCCTTTGTCTTCATTCAAGCAGGTCCTTGAAGATTTTAAAAATATGCACATGTATCTTGGAGGAAGAAAACGAGTGTTCGTTAGAAGAGAAAGTTGTGTTAGCAAGTTGTTGGTAAACCCAGTGGTTGTCAGAGATCAGACTGGATGGGAGGCCTTCCCAGGCTAATTCCGCATCCCCTTCCCTCCAACCTGTTTGTTTATCTTCTCTATTGTTATGTTTCTTTTTCTTTTAAATGGAATAAAGCAATTAATTTGGGGCTATTTTGCTTCAGTAAATTAGAAATATCACTATCTGGAAAAAATAGAGGTTTCCATCATCATCCAAGTAATCAACTGGATTGACTTATTATCTGGTGAAGTGCTTTTTTTTCAAAGTGACATCAAACATGAGATAAATGTATAACAAGCCTCAGACTGAAATTTATTCTATCTTCTATTTCGGATATAAACAACACAGAAGCTCCAGTTTTAGCACGAAGTAGCCAAATCACTAGATAAAGTTCCTCTAGTGTGTTTTAAAATAGGCAAAAAGCTAGAAATGGAGTTTTTACCTATCAAGCATGTGATTTTTAAATCACTGAATTTGATCTCCTATATGTTTTAGTTAATCTACCAACACTTTGAATGATTACTTTTTCTTGCCAGATTGATTTATTTTTCCTCTTAGTCTAGCCATCTTTCAAGTTTAAAGCATTTAGGTTTATTGAGCAAGGGGAGTATGCTAAAAAAATTCATTGCATCTTGGTTTATATAAGTCTACCAGCAGGAGAATTTTATCACTCCCTAGGGGTGACTATGAGCCATTTGAGTCTGGCTCCCTGTTAAACTCTTTCTCTTTATTTATGGTCCATGTAACATGAGGGAGAGCAAAAGTTGGCTCCTGTGAGCATTCCCTAAGCCTGGACATTGCTTTGCTTCTACTAAAAACACTGACGTGACTAGACTGTCACAGACTCAAAGGTCACCTTCCCGTTTTGTTCATATTGAGAAATACTTTAGATAATTATCTGCCTTTTGTATCTAAGAAGAATAGGAGCAGGGGGAGGGACTTGTTTCATTTCCTTGAATTTTCTTTGCTAGGCTACATTGGGATCTCTTGAAATTGTAAAATAGAGTAGAGATGTGGCCCACATAAAGAGCGTGTTACTTCCAAGTGTGGCCCACCCATTTGTTGATATGTGGCCGTTTCTGGGAATCCTTTGTTCTTACAAAGATACCTCACTTTATGCCATGAGAGTCTTCCTCAATGTGTATAAGGCCAGTTTGTATAAATCAGATAACATTTCCTCTTTGATTTGTATAACCATTTCAAAAGTTGCAAACATTTATTGAACAACACGCTGCAATTAAGCTATGGGCTATGGGCTTTTGCCTTTAAGGTGCCTAGAGGTTAGCAGGTAGATAGGCATACATGGATTAATAAGACTGTTGTGGCACAAAGGACAATATGAAGAAGGATAGAGTGCTGTGAGAGCCCAGAGGAATGAAAGCATCTTTTGTTTGGGAAATTCAGGAACAACTTCTAGAAGGTACCATTTGCAGGATGGCTCTCCTCGTGGCCACATATTTGCAGTTTGTCCAGAATATAGCTTTAGATTTCACTCATCTAGCCTCCTTATCTTTTTTCACAACCAGCATATCTATTTAATACTTAATAATTTACAAACAGATAGTTATGCTCCACAGAACTTCCGTTTAAAGGGACATATTCAGAAATTTAAAACTTCTTTTGAGATGAAAAAAAGTCTTTTAAGCCTAATCTCCATAACATCTTGTACAATCTCTACTTATTTCAAACTTCAAGCTGCTGTCTCCCATATTCTCAGACAACATTCCAGTCTCTTGCTTCCCATATGGAATCAATGCTACCAGAATGCAGCTCTCCAGCTTCCCAAGCTCCGATGTACAGGCTGATCCGCGTTTGTCCCAGCCTCCCTTCCTCTCCTGTCAAAGGCCTGTCTCCCCTCCCGCCTTCTCAGGCACTTTGTTTCATCCTTTGACTCCTTTTTCTCAGGTTCTTCATTCTCTCTCCCGTCTAGAGCCTTTCCATCAGCATTTAAATATGCTGTAATATTTTTCTGGATCCCACAGATCTTACTTGCTATTACTCTAATTCATGTAATGAATCCCTTTCACAGCAAAGCCTCTTAAAAGAGTTATCTACATGCATGGACTCTACTGCCAGACCTCCAGTCACTCACCTCTCATTCTAATGTGACTTCTGTCCCCTCCTTTCCATCTGCAGAATTACTCTTGCTAAAGTCACAAGTGCCCGCCACGTTGCTAAATTCCATGGCTCTTTTCAGTCCTTGTCTTATTTGGCTCTCACTTGCTTTGAATTCAGCACACTGTCTTGTTGAAGCCCAGTCTTGGCTTCCACGATAATCACAATCTCCTCCTGACTCTCTCGTCTGCCTCCTCTCAGTCTCATTTGCTGATTCATTTCTCTCCTGAGTCACTGCCCTTTTCAGTCTAAATTCTCTTTTAAGGCAACTTCATTCACTTCCATGATTTCAAGCAATTGGTGCTGGTAAAATACACCAACAAATAAAACAGAGAACTAGTGGGAATTTATAAAAGTGCATATTAAAAAAGTAGAACGAGTTCTTTTTCTTCTGCTTTATTAATAATACATCTCTACTGCGTCATGTATTTGAATGGTACTTTACAGTTTTTGAAAGCATCTTTACATAGACATAAACAAGTTTCAAGCTGGAAATGACAGAAGGGGTCGTATCTGAATACAACCCCTTTCATTCCGTAGATGCAGAAACTGAAGTCCAAAGAGATTAAGTACTTCTCCTGGAGGCACAAAACTGCTTCATGCCTTGTTTGAACCTCCTAACAGCTCCAGGAGGGCATGTGTACTTGTTACTATTTAAGAGATGAGAAAATGGAGGTTCCAAGAGTTTGGATCTTGATCAAGGTTGCATAGCTCAAAGTAGCAGAACTAGCACTAGAACTCAGGTCGCCTTGTTTCTAGGCTGCTGGCGTGCACCATCCTGCTCTCTGCGTTCCTAGGATTGGTGCAGTTAAATTATCTGTAAAATTAGTTAAATTATATTTCAAAACTGAGATTATCTCTAAAAAGAGAGAAACACAGCACAGCAACTGCAGTGTATTCTGTGTAGCATGGCATGATTGTGGGTGAGAGAAGGCAGGGAAGAGGGGTGTCACGTCATAAAGCTTCCAGGAGTTGATCCATGCTTAAAGACTGACTTAGGTTAGCTGTTTAAATGTACATACTGATTCCTGGTGCACTGATGCCACAATGATAAATGCATTTCTCCCTGATGTTCTTCAGTGAAGGAGAATAAGTTTAAAAACGATGAGCCCTAACTTCTTTGGTTCCTGGGGTTTTCACGTAAACCTCTGTGTGCTCTCTTAGTTTGTTCTACTTAGACTTGGGAGAATGGGTGGGTTTAGGATGAAGCATTTCATCCTCATAACCCTCACTGAATACATACTATGCAGGTAGATTGCACTGGGCACTGCAGCAAGAGCTGCACGAGCACAGGCAAAGGGCTCTCCTTGGAAACTGTCTCTTAACCCCTTTGTTTTCAGTTCACATCTCCCTGCTGATCTTTCTGCCTGAAATTCCAGCCTCCTGTGCTGCCCAATGCATACTCTTCTTTCGAGATTCTTCCTGGGCATTACCTCTTCCAGGAAGCTTCTGACATTTCTCCTGACCCCAGCCTTAGGAGCCCTTCCAGGATGTTCCACTAGCACATTGCACTTACCCCTAGCATGGCACTCCACCTCTCTCTGCACTGATTAGTGAGAACAGATGCACCTCCCACACCTGGCTGAAAACTCCATACAGTACAGAACTGGGTCTCTTGTATCTTTGTATCCTTAGCTTCTAGCAGAGGCCTGGACATAGCTGGCGTGTATTAAAAACTCCTCCAGGGGGCCGGCCCAGTGGCACAGCGGTTAAGTGTGCACGTTCCGCTTTGGTGGCCTGGGGTTTGCCGGTTCGGATCCCAGGTACGGACATGGCACCACTTGGCAAACCATGCTGTAGGCATCCCACATATAAAGTAGAGGAAGATGGGCATGGATGTTAGCTCAGGGCCAGTCTTCCTCAGTGAAAAGAGGAGGATTGGCAGCAGTTAGCTCAGGACTAATCTTCCTCAAAAAAAAAAAAAAAAAAAAAAAGTCTTCCAGGCAAGGAAGCCGTCTGACAGGAAAGGACGAAAGAGAGGCACTTGAAGGTTCATCTAAGTTATATATGTTCATATTTTAAAAATTAAATTTATAAGACTTGTCATGAAAAATAGCTCAGAGGCAAACACTTTCAACTCTTTTTGCTGATTTGTTTTTTGCCCCCATACACTCCAAATAGCACACTTACGTTTCTTCTTGATTCTTCCATTTTTAGCATTATCTTTTGACTTCAAGCATGGAAGTTCAGGTTTTAGCTCTCTTTCACTCCCCCATCCCTAATGTATGACACATACTTCCCCTCAGTCAATTTGTACTGAATTTTGGTTAGACCAGTGTTCAGGTTTCCTGTTATAATAACTATGTGAAACGTTGCCAGAAAAACCGTGTAGTGTACTTGAATTGCATTTTAACCAGTCATGTCCCTCAATTTCTGGGTGAAGAAAGCTAAGAGAAAATAAGTAACTTTGGCCAAAACCATCTAGGTAATTCCTAGAACCAGGATGAAAAGCCAGTCTTCTAATTCCCAGTGAAATGATTTTTCCATGACATCAAGCTGCCTCTCAAAAAACTTATGTTTTTAGTTTTAAAATCTTCAAGATTTTAAAGAGTCTGGCTTGAAGAGCCAGACTTCTACATGATTATATCAGAATATTCTTTACATTTAACTTTTGTTTTACTCAAATTGATCCCTGGTGGCAGTTCATGTTTCTTGCAAACTAGAACTGAATAAATGTAGATAAAGGTCCCAGTAAAGGCTTAGAGCTGGAAGAAATTTAGTCTGGTTTTTCATTTTGAAGATGAGAAGACTAAGACCCAGAAAGGTTAAATGACTTGCTCAGAGTCACACAGAAATTTAGGGGCCACACTGAGCTGAAATTCAGGTTTCAACTTTCAGCCCAGTACTCTCTCTGCTGTATACTCCCATCCTCTCAATCACTATTCAATTCATAAGGGACTTTCCTTTGTTAAAATCTCTCTTACAGATGCCTAACCTCATTCTCTGTCTACATGAAACTTACTCGTCCCCAAAAATAACATTAAGACATGTCAAAATAAGTCAAAAGCGAAGCATAAAATGTGTTTCTTAAAACCAGGCTTCTGTTAAGCTACCTCACATGGCTGCACAACTAGAATACTACCCTGTGTTAGGAACTGGGCTACAATGATGTCAGTGCAAGGAAGCAGACATGAAAAAATTCCTAAGTGTCATAAAGAATTATAATAACACAATAGAAGACAGTTCAGGCACTGGGAGGACTCAGAGGAAGTTCTGGCTGCCACCCACTCACCCCAGTTCAGCCCCAAGGCCCCAGGGTCTTTACGTTGTGTTCTCTTGATACGTTGCGTTCTCTCCTTTCCCCTCTGTATGATCCCCTTCATTACCTAGTGACCATGTGATGGCACTCATAGCCAAACATGCACAGCTTCATGTCCCAAAGTTTGTGCTGCCTCCTGCCCTGGACCTTCTAGGCCACCGAAGACTGGCACTGCTGAAGCCATTCTCACAGCAGGGCGCAGAGGGAGATGAGCGGGCTGGGGTATAGGGAGAGGAGGGGAACCACGGGAGGCAAACGCAGGGGACCCTTGTTGGGATGACATCCAGGGCTTTTGTCCTTTAAGGAGTGTGAGTTTCAGGGTGTAAGTGAGAAACTGGCAGATTCACGCTGTTAAAGAAACTGGAGAATTAACACAAAGGGGAAGATGACAGACTGGTTTATGTTTGATTATATAAATCCCTAATTTACTGTTATTATAGAAATTGTTTGTAGCTAATTACCGTGTAGCTCAGCATCAATGATACATAACATAAATTTGTATCATATTAACTGCCCTAAATTTCATTGTAAAGCTGTACACTTTGGTATTTAGTATTCTCAACCTGTTGCACACATAGTAAGAGCCTTCACAACCTAAAATTGAAGGAATGTTTCACAAAGCAAGATCCAATAGTATTCCTTCCTCCTGCCCCAAAGCTCCTGCTTTCCAACTTGCCTCCTTAAGTTCCAAGAGAGCAGTTACCAGGCCTGTCTGTGTTCTTGTTAGCGTGTACACCACTGGAGCCATTCTGCAGCTTTGAAATGGCCACAGAGGCAGTACCAGTAATGCAGCCATTTGCTTATTCACCGGACGTGTACTGAGCTGTTGCAATATGTGAAGACTGTGCCAGGTGCTAAAGATGATACAAAGAATAAGACCCAGTCCTGCCCTTTGGATGTTCACAGCCTAGAATCAATGCCAGTTTAATACCTAGCCACATATTCCCACACACCCCATAGCACCAACTTACTGTAATTCTGTTTATCACTGAAATATTTTCTTTTAAAAATATATGAATGTATGATAATAAGGGGCTGACCCCGTGGCACAGCAATTAAGTTCGCACGTTCCGCTTCGGCAGCCTGGGGTTTGCTGGTTCGGATCCCGAGTGTGGACCTGCACACTGTTTGTCAAGCCATCCCACATATAAAGTAGAGGAAGATGAGCATGGATGTTACCTCAAGGCCAGTCTTCCTCAGCAAAAAGAGGAGGATTGGCAGCAGATGTTAGCTCAGGGCTAATCTTCCTCAAAAATAAAAACAAAAAAAAATATATATATATATATATATGGCTGTATGATAATAAAAGTGTACACATTACAGTTACTTAATATAAGTGTTTTTCCCATGCTCCAAATAGTGTTTTATACTCTTAGCCCATTTGAGCTAGTGCAGCAGCCTGGAAGGTTCCCTCATGCAGTGAGCCTTAGAGCACATACCATAAATGCTCTCAGCTAATGAGCAACATACCACACTATCCTAAGTTCTGTGTGCGCACAGTGCCTATAGTTTATTTCTCTGTGGCCTCTCCTTATGCTATTATTTTATATCCTGATTAGTAGTTTTGGCCTGTAGTGGCTGTCAAAAAGTCTGTGAGAGTGCTGGGCCTGTGGGAAGCAAAGGAAGAATATATTGCTGGATGTTAAAACACAGGTTTTATGAGAACTCTGTGTGCCTCGAAGAAATGGTTGAGGAAACTCAGCGTAAACATCAGTAGGCAGTGGCTTCGTAAACATTACTATAGCCTGAGATGGCGAAGCAACAATTATCTGAAGGATAGCTGGAGGAAATGAGGGCTAGTGGCATAATGTGACTTTAACAGAAACAAAGAAAATGGAAAACCAGTTGCCAATGTTTGATGCTGGAAATACCTGTCAACAGGGAGTGTGCCGTGATCACCTGTCCAGCACTGACTCAGTTACGTTCCTATTTTCAAAAGAATTCTCCATGCTAAATCCATTTGCATGTAGTTGTAGCCAGTGCTTCCAGGAATTTTTAGAACCTGGGTCATATTTAAAACCCCCTTTTGCTTCCACTACTGGTAGGAGTGGCTTTTCTACTCCCCCTGCCTTTTCCTAGCTACACTTAACAGCCTAGAGCATTTTATTGACGTGGAAAGCACAATGGCTTTAAAAATTACAAGATAAGTTTTGTGTTTTGGACAGAGCACAGATTTCAGCATGAGACTGAAATCACCTGGCCAGGAAATGCCATCAGAGGTCATTTGGCTTCAATAATGATACAAGTACATGGCAAGAGATTGTCTCTGCCTATGGCCACCTTGCATACAACAAAAGCAACGCATCTGCGCACTATTTGCTGTAGCTGAAGTGCCCTTGCATTGCTAACATTTTCCTTGGCCATGGAGATCTGATGGCCTGCTGAATTCACCCTAGTGTTGGATGTTAATCTTTGAAGGCTTTTAAAAATAAAGGAGGCAAAAATAGAGAGAGTAAGAATACTTAAGACCTGACAGTTTGCCCCACCTCCGCTGTCTCTGAATTTAATTAGCAGTTGTTTTTGTGAGAATACTTAGAATACTGAATGTGCTCCTGTCAAGTGGCAGCAGGAGGGGTGCATTTCTGTGCCAGTAAACTGTTGCCATGCCAATAATTTGTGGTTTTTTTAACATGTGTTTTTGACACTCACCTACACACAAGGATAACAACATTTGGTTTCCCTTAAAGATTTGTTTGTAATTAGAGCATCTTAACCCATGAAATATCTTCTTGATTTCATCATCTACGCTCCATATTCTCAGATTTTCCAAAAGTATTCTTCGTCTTTTGTTCCTGTTTGAATTTAAATAGAAGAAAGAGATGAATAAAGTACTCTATAGTAAGTGAGAGGTTGCTTTGGATGAATTCTGCAACCTCATAATTTTATTTTGGACGGCCATTCAAACAGCTCTGTCTGAGCCAGAGAGCAAGGAGAGAGGCCACTATCCACAGACTCGGAGGCCATGGCATGGAGTCATCTCAGGCCCAGCAAGGGGTCCAGCCAGAAACTGAGCTGAGGCCTTGGTAGGGATCAAAGTCAAGCTGAGGGAGGTGCAGGATCAGGATTTAAGAACAACCCAGAGCCAACGGAGCCATGTGTTTCCTGCCTCTGTTAGGAGATGGCTCTTTACTGACCAGTGGCTGGGCCCCGCTGTGCTGTTTGCCAATTATGGGCTGGCAGGAGACAGCGAGGAAGAATCCCAGCACACAGCCAGCTGCCAGCTTCTTGTGGAGAGGATTGTATACAGAAGAGCAAACTCATATTCCGTCTGTGGGCAGCCTCCCACACATGCATTTAATACATATTTATTAAGCATCTATTATGTTCAAGGATGTATGTATAAGCAACTGTGCCAAGTACTACTGTCAGATAATAAAAGGGAAACTAAAATATTCATAAAGTGATATTTTACCCTCCTTTTAGTCTAAGTCTGTGAAATCTATAAAGTTTCGTTCATTTGATTGGACTGGGTGTTTTTGTTGCATAGTAATGGACTTAGTGAAGAGGGTCATTCCAGTGAGAAAGTTCTTTGTCAGAAACTATAAAGTCAAATAGAAAAATAACATAGGATGCATAAAGAGATGTATTTCAGAACATCACATCAGATAGAGGAAGGGGGATGTTTGGGGTTACAGTTTCAAATATTTTAAAATATTTACCAAGCACATCACTTGTGCCAGAAAGCAAAATATGCGTAAGTCTCTAGGAGTGTTCAAGCAGAAAGAAGAGGGTAAGATACAGAGTTGGGTTGAGTTTGGGGAGGTGGGCAAAGCGGCCCAGCTCAAAGTCAGTAGGGAGAGGCTGCTGCTTGACTTGAAGAAGCCCGTGAGAAAGGACAGGAACCTTTTCTATGCCAGAAGACACTCCCTGCTCCATCAGAGCAGAGCTGCTCCAGTGCAGACCACAGACCACCTATTCTGCTTCTTACCTGTAATGTTGCAATAGCCCAATTGGCATTTGTCTTCAGGGCCAGGGAATAAGCCTAGTATGCCCCCTGCCCACTCCCTACCCCTGCCTCTGCATGCTTGCGGATTCCTAGACTTTCAAAGGAAAGACTTAATTTCTCAATTAGTGATAAAAGCAGTTGCAATGTGAGTGACCTTTGGGGTTAATTATTTAGTGCGAATGAGTATCAGCTACAGTACAGTTGTTTAATACCAGTGATCAAAAATCAAATCCTTCCCTGTGTTTTGTGAGTGAGGAGGGATTAAAGATGGCAGGAGGTCATTGAGTATTTAAATGCAAATGTTGCCACCAGCCAGGGAAGAGCTGAAGATAAATTGCATACCTGATGGCTTTGCTAGAGACTGAAGTTGGAACACGCAGAAGCTACCTATGGACAAAGATATTTTTGTCACGCATTATCATTGTAGAAGCTACATGTTAGTTATGATAACTCAGTGAGGATCAGCTTTTTTTTAAACTACCTGTCTTTATATGAAAGACTATCATTCCTAGGGACATATTAATGTGAGTCTTATTCTATCTATGAAAGAAATTTCTAACTTGTGGGTAAGAATAACCCCAGACAATAATATGTTTCAGGCAGATGTGTTCAGTACCTTTTTATGGCCTGTATCACCCTGTGCTGTGACTTTATTCCCCTTTATACAATATCCTCCTAGAAGCAAAGATCGTATTTCATGTATCTCCATATCCCAGTGAATAGTAGATGTACAATAAACATACACAGAAATGTTTGAATAAGAGAATGAATGAAGAAATGCATTCAATTGCCTGTTAATCAATCAAGAAAATCGTAGGCAACTGTAATAAGTAGGATTTCTATGCTGATATTATTATGGCAATTTTTGATGTCAGAAAATTCAAAGCACGTCTTCATGTTAGAAGTAAGATATCCTCCAAAAGGTCAAGACAATAGCTTCTGCCCTGCTGCCTCTCATTCACCCTTCAATACATGAATCAATTAGTTTGCATGCAATTGACTCCAAGTAGCAGAAAATCCAACTAACAGTAGCTTAAACTAAAGGACATTTATTATTTGCTTATGTAGAAGGTCAGAGGTAAGTGACTCCAGGGCTGGTTCAGCAGCTCACCCGTGCCATCAGAGACGTAGGTTCCTCCCTCCTTCCCTCTGCCACCTTCTTGTTGCCGCATGGTCACCAGATGGAGGCTAAAGCTCTATGCATCACATCCTCACTCTGTGTCCCAAGGCAGCAAGTGCATGTGTGTTGGAGGGAAGAGGAAGGCGGTGCGTCCAGGGCAATGAGACAGCTCTTCTTTCACCTAGGAGAAAAACCTTTCCCAGAAACCTCCTGACACACTTTCTCCTACATCTTAGGTCACATGCCTTCCCCTAGACCAATCACTAGCAAAGGAGAATGGGATTGCTGTGCTTAATTCCTGCCAACCATGATTCATCTGACTTCTGTTTAAAAAGAAGAAAGAGAGAGTGTGTTGGGTAGGCGACTAGAAATGTCTACTGTGCCACACCTAGTCTCCAGCTGGAAAATGGGGATCAGCTCTGCCCAGTCATACCTCCAAGAGCTAACTTTTCTCCAGGATTATATTCTGGCTATTTATATCACTTTACTGATGGTTTTTTAAAAATAATGAACTTGAGGAGGAGCCTGAAATACATGGGCCTTGCCCAGAATTATAGGGCTTCAGTGAGCTATGTCCCTCCCCTGCTCTGGCTTTGCGTTGTTTCACTCTGGAACATTTTTATGAGTTATAATTTACAAGATCCATGTTTTTTCCATTTTAATTCATATGGAAGTGGATAACAATTCTTAGGATTATAGCACACTAACCTAAATGGAAGTAGATTGTGTCAGCTATGAGAAACACCTCAAAGGTGTCAGCGTGTGCATCAATTTGTGTCAAAAGTTGTAAGGGTCCACAATATTTTGTAGTTTGGGGAAAATTTTGATCCATTTAAGTGAATACAATAGTGTCTATTTCAGTAATTGGAAAGACTTGCTTGAGCTCTTTCTAGATGAAACCAACCCTCAAAGGAAATGCATTCCAAGTTCTTAACACATTCTTCAAAACATTCAGCAGTTTGTCAACTTTCTGAATGAGCAGTGGCTGTATAGCACACGTCTGTCCCCAGGAAACAAGTTTCCTCAAATAATAGGCCTTCCCTACTATCTGTTCCAGTTTCTGTCCTGGGCTAGACTGTTCTAGGCTTCCTGCTTTGTACCTTTTATGAATCATTGTCAATTCATGTACGAGATGTCCTAAAATGGCTTTGAAAACCCCTTGGCAGAGGTACTCCTCCCCCCCTCACCTAGAGAAATACATTCCTGTGAGTATAATAGCATTCATAAAATGACTCAAAATTAGGTAAACTTCCCAAATGCCTTGCTTTTAAGTAAATATCCCTGGTATTTTATGGTATATGTTTTTCTGAAATAAATCAGGTTTGGGCAGATGATTGTTTTTGTCAAGAATTTGTCAATTTGGAAACATCTCTAGACTCCCATTTGGGGTTGGTGTGGGGCTGCCTTGTTGTTGGCAGTGTAAGTAATGTCATTTCCCAGCAGATGGCCTGGCAAGACACACAGGTGGCAAAGAACACTGTTGCCACTTCCTTTCTGCCCAGAAATTTCATAGCCAATTTTCTGCTTTCCTGATGGCCCATTATTGGTGTCTTTGCAACTTTAAGAGCATGATTTTGGAGGTAACTGAGGGGGCAACTTGAGGGTTTTTTTCTTTTGCCTTGTGCCATCATTTTTATACTCTTTCTTACAAGGCTATACTTTTACAGCCGAATGTATGAAACGTCTAAAGGAGATAACTAATTTTTGATGAAAATAAGCTTACTAGACACATAGGAATTTTCTTTCTATACCTCTTCTGAAGTCCTTTTATTTATCTTTAAGTAATGTACCTGAATATACACACAGACCTACCCCAAAGTGAGGAACGATCTTTGCAAAGACCTTAAGTTACCTAATTCCACTAATGCTGTCATTGCTCAGACATTGTAGGAACTTCATCTTTTAGAATTGGCCTGTGGAAGAGTCACAACTCTTACAAGCAAACTAGTCTCATTATTGTATAATTGTACCTGGTTTTGAATAAAAACCCAGCTTGATCGCCTTATTTGCCAGACTTGGAATCATCGAATCAGTCAGAGCATGTCAACGCCAGGTGGAATGGTAGAAATCATTTAGTCTAACTCCTTTAGTTTCTAATGAGAAAATGGAGGCCCAGAGAAGTTAATTGTTTTGGCAAAGGGTACGTAGCAAGTTAGCAAATAGTTTATACCAGAAATCAACTCCAAGTATCCATTGGATGTTATTTAAAAATGAAATCTATCTTTAAAGAACACATAATTCCTACTATTAAAGATATTAGAAAAGAATCTGCCATGGATTCTGCAGATCATTCCAGAAGGAGTCCAGAAACGTTTTGAGTAGTGACAGGATTATTGTCATAAATATAACTGTGTGTAAAAAATAAGCTTATCTTCATATTATAATAAATGTATCTCCATATGTAAGTTCCATTGTGTTTGTTTAAAAAATCAGACTGTAGTCATAACTTTTATATAGGTTTCTTAAATTAACAACAGAGTAAAACCCCATCCCAATTTTGAAATGTTCCTTGTTTTTCTCCTTTCTCCTGGAGAACACCTGCAGGATGCTACAAAGCTCTCCAAACAGTATCTCTCAGGCTGAGGCAAGGTTGTCCTTGTGCTGTGCTATCCAATGAGATAACCAGTAGCCACATGTGGCTATTTAAATTTAAACTTTAGTCAATTAAATAAAATTAAAAATTCAAGTCCTCGATAACTCAATAACCACCTTGGGGTAATGGCTACCGTATTAGACACCACAGTTGTAAACATTTCCATCAACACAGAAAATTGTATTAGTCCTGGTCTAGAATTCTTGTAGTCAGTATGCATAGTTTAATTTACTGCATATCTCTTATATTACCTCTGGACAAGTTGGAAAGCGGTGGCAAGTTTTGGGGAAAGTATTTTAAATGTTCATTTGTTCTCCAAATGTTGCTAGCTATTCTGCATAGTTTAATTTTAAAAAGGAGAAAAAAATTATTTTCACCTGTTTTTAGAGCATGATTGTGTGTGTAGAATTCATATCAATTATCATGTCCTGGCTGCTAAATTTTCTTAAAGTATGCTGAAGTGATGATAAAAACTCTGTTGATGCTGCCAAAGCTATTGGCAGAAAGGTCCAGTTAATGAAAATCTCTTTACAATGTCATAACATTTGAAATGAACTAGTCTGGACATAAGACAACGGAAGTTATGTTGAATTCATTCTTAATAGCCATTTTATTTGCAAAGACCTTAAGTTACCTACCTTCCTTCATTAACCCTGCCATCTAGAATGAAAAGTCTATGTGCTAACAAGGAATGGGTGAGCTCTAAAGGCTGGTCTGGCATCATGCTTCAGGTCCACTGGCAAGTTCCCCTGCTCTAATGTAAGCAATTGGAGAGCAGTGACCAATCCTCCATGGCTTTTGTAGGCCCCGTGGTATTTCGCATGATGTCCTGTCAGTACATTTTCTGTAAGTCTTATTTAAACAAATAAATGGATATCAGATCTCGTCTACCCTGAAAATCATTACGTTTGAGAACAGGCTCAGAGGGTACATGAAACATGACTACTTTGAGTCACTGAACTGATGACTAGCGTTGGAAATCCTGTGTGGTTATCAGTCCTTTTCGTGAATCTGTGCTGAATGAAATTAGGAACCAATGAGCCACTGGCTCTCACAGAGGAAGGCCAAAGTACCGCTTATTCTGTTCAAACTGCAGGAATGGTCAATCCGGTTTTAAAATAAAGATGAGTTAGGAAAGCTACAAAATACCATAATAAAATTAGAGTGTCTCCAGAAAATAAATAAGCAGTTTCTAGTGTCTGTGCATATAACAACACTTAATATTTCACTAAGGCACATGTAGATACATTTTCTGTTTTTCTTTTCCATGTATTTTATATAAAACGACATTTCTCAGAGGAATGGGATTTCTTTGGAAACTAAATAGGTAAATATATATCAGCTATGACTCAGCCAAGCAGTGACCCTTTAAAACCATTGGGAGAGTGTTGGTCTCTGGTGAGATCCATTTTTCTTGCTTCTGGTAGGTCTTGTTCCCTGTGTAAGTGCCCGAGGCATGTTATGCACCAAGAGAATTCTGAAACTGTAGCCCAGCCCAGCTCTTTTTCTTTTTTTAAAGGAATTTTTTAAAAAATTAAATGTCTCCTTCCAAAAATGTGATGAAATTTTTGCCAGACACTAACAGCATCTATTATGTCCTGTGGCCTGGGGTTATGAGATATCTTAAGGACTTAGAGGAAAAGAATTCTTCTTTCTGTCCTGCAGTTCCTGGTGTTGGTCATGGATAGTGATAATGTCTCAATTCTTCATTTTTAGATAACAATCAACAGAGATAGTGGTGAAGACGCGAGTTCCCCCAAACATGGGAAGGAGGACCCAGACAACATGCCACATGTGGGCGGCAATACTTGGGCTGGCGGAACAGGTTGGTTGCACTGGCATTCCCCCTGGTCAGACTTCCTGAGACTTCACAAGCCCATGTAGACAGCACACCACCCCTAAGAAGGGTCAGGGACCAGCTTGCCTTCTCTGCCTCCCCCATTAGTCACCTGGATCATGCTTTTGCCCTCTGTCTCAGCATGACATCGAGTCATGGAAAAGCCATGGCATTTGGAGTCCCTGGCATTTGGAGACTTTGCTACCCTATGACCTAAGGCCATTCTGACCATCCCAGAGTTGCTTCATCAGTAAATGGGGGATAATATTAACTGCCTCAAAGGTTGTGGTAAGGATTAAATGAGATTATCTTTGCAAAGCCCTGACCACAAGACCTGGCATGAAGAATGTATTCATTAAAAGTGTTAATCCCTTCTTTTAAATTCCGTGCCCTTGGGATCATGCCAGAAATCTATAGTAAATTCTTTCTTGACCAGCTGAGTTTGAAAAGAAATGGTCCTTGTCTTCCACATGTCAGAAGTGAGTATGTTGAGGATGTAGGATTTTGAGATAAGAGAGTGTTTGCGGCTTGAACTGATGGCTGTGGTCCATTACTTCCTCTTGGCTGCCTGACTAGAGCATTGTTCCCATGACTGCTGTCTTCCTCTTTCCTCCGTGGCAGCTGGAGCAGACACATCTGCTGGGCCACAGGAATAGGGCCAGACTGTGCGCACACTGTCTGATCTTATCTCAGCCGTGAGGAGTGCTGGCGTGAGCTCCGTGCTTCGCTTTCCCTTAGGATGGTCTCTGCCTCTTGGCCTTGACAGCCTTGGAGGAAATGAGTTTCTGTGCTGGGACAATGTGCTATCAAATAGGTCTGTGGACTTCTTGCCTACTTTGTTTATTCACCAAGCATGAGCTCTAAAGAAAGGGTATTTTTAGAAATGTCCTTTGATCTGGAAATTAGTGTCAAGCCAGCAAGATTTAATCCATATGGGATGCATTGTGGAACGAGCTGGCCAGATGTAGGTTTACCAGCAGTGGACTACTCTGGCATGGAGGTTTTTGCTTTTTATTCAGTTTGAATCTGCTACTTCACATCTCCGACCAGGCTGAAGACCCTGCTTTTGCTTCCCCTAGCCTTTATTTTTCTATTTTTCAAGTCTCCTTTGCTTCAGATTCTTTTTCTTTGTGTCATTCTTTTCCCTCAGAATTCTCTACATTGAACTTAGTTCTGACCTAACAAGTCATTTGATTCCCTTCTCATCACCAAAGCCCCTCCCTTGCCTATTCCCCCCCTTATCTTCTGAACTGATGAAGGATGTCTAAGGTCAGCTTCAAGATTATGCCTTGAACTCTCGAACCTCTGGCAAGCATTTCCATTTAAGTAGTACAAATTAAAGGCTCTTGGAAGTGGAGGTCATGAAGAACTCTCTCCTGGTGCTGGCTCCACCCCAGTATGACTTTCTCGAGGGACCATGTGACTCATGCTGACCATCACTCACACCAGCTTCTAAAGGGTTGTGGGTCGTTTCCTCCTTTCACTAAAAATGATGTCATCTCAGCGCCTAGGAAGTTTTAAGCTCTAATTCATGATCCACCTATACCCACGGGGAACCTCCTGTAGGAAGGGAGTCAGGTCACAGAAACAGCTTTTCCACCTCCAGCTCATTGTCATTGTTCAGTTACTGGTCCCCTCTGCATACAGGCTGTCCATGAGTGAGAGCCAGGAATCACACACATCCAAGAAGGAATTTTCCAACACCAATTTCTAAATGAAAATGAAATAAGATGTGCTCGATTCAAAGGATAAACATACTATAATTAATAGGCTGTTCTCATGGTATTTCCCAAAAGGAAATGACCTACCTGGACTTTGATAAGGGAAGCAGTGCATGCTGAGTTCTTACTTTTAACTTATTAGACCAATTAAGGCTCCAAGGGAGAAAAGAAAAATGTAACATAATTTAACCAAAGCCTAAAAGCTTTCAAAATTTCCACTTTATGAAACTTAAAAATGATCTCATTCTATGTGACTGGAAGTTGTCTAAATAGTAATAGTAAGAGTGATCACTCGTATAGCTCTTACTTTGTGCCAAATACTGTTCTAAGCATTTTAGCCTCATGACAATCACATAGAGTAAATAATATTAGTATCTCCATTTTACAGATGAGGAGACTGAGACCCAGAGTAGTTAAGGAACTTCCCTCAAGGACACATGACTAGTGGTGCATCGGAGCCAGGATTCATACTCAGGCCATCTGGCTTAACTATACAATACTTTACTATATAATGCTAGAATATACTATACTACACTATAGTATACTATACTACATTACACTACACTATACTATACTACACTAACTATACTATGCTATACTACTGTATACTATACAGTATTATGCTACCCCTCTAATATTGGATTCTTTTCTAAGTTCTCAAGTTATGTGTGAATGAACAAAAGAAACTGATTACTAGTATTTTTATCTGTATACAGCAGGGATAATAAACTGGTAGCCCAGAGGCCAAATCTAGCTAATATATGCATTTTGGGGGTCACTGTAATATTTTAACATAATTTGAATTTGAGTGTATTTAGACAAGGCAAGTCCTCTCTAGTTAGCCAAGTCCTCACTACTTCTTATAATATCACCTACCTGGTCTTCTAGGCACTTAATTTATATTTACAACATAAGTAGTTTATACAATATTACATCATGCTCACTTACAAGCATGTAAACTTAGGTTTATATTGAAAAACTGTTCTGAAGCTGGCAGTGTTTATCTGTTGTATATTACTCTGGGCTAAAAGTCAAAGTTGGTTTAGTAACTGACTTCTAACTTTGGCTAAGCCACTGATAGGAGGTCATGAGTAGGTTGCTTAACCTCTCTATGCATTATTTTTATCATTTGCAAAACAGAGGAAATGGTTTCTATAGCGTAGCTGTCTTTCTCTTATTTTAAGGAAAAATAGGGTAACGTGAGAGAAGAGGAGTATTGTTCATTTAATTAACAAATACAAGCTAAGTATTTATGATGTTCAAGCTACTCTTATAGGTGCAGAGGTACAAAGATATATAAAATATGATCCCATCCATCATATAGTTGGAGAGAAAAGAAAAATATGTGGGGTTTTTGGGTTTTTTTGCTTGACGAAGATTGGCCCTGAGCTAACATCTGTGCCAATCTTCCTCTATTTTGTATGTGAGTTGCCTCCACAGCATGGCATGATGAACAGTGTGTAGGTCTGTGTCCAGGATCTTAATCCACAAACCCCAAGTCACTGAAGCGGAGTACACAAACTTAACCACTATCCCACTGGGCTGGCCCCAAGAAAAATACATTTTAAAGGGTAACACAGGAGTACTGATCCCTGTGAGATAGAGTCATCAGATAAGGTGTCGTGAAATTTGGACTGCTAGCAGTCCAAATATAAGTAGGATTTGGCTAGATGGGGAAGGGCAAAAGCATCCTAAACAGTGGGACACCATTTGTTTGCAGAAGAAGATCATTTGAATAATTATTGGTTGAGTATAATTAATATTTCACAGGACTGCCTTAAATTCATGATCTGACTTTTGTTTTGTAGTCCTGATCAGACTCACCACTTGAATTTTCATGGTTTCCTCCCAGGGGGAAGAGACACTGCAGGTCTAGGTGGCAAAGGAGGTCCTTACCGGCTGGATGCAGGCCATACAGTGTACCAGGTCTCTGAGGCTGAGAAAGATGCAGTTCCTGAGGAGGTGAAGAGAGCTGCGAGAGAGATGGGCCAGAAAGCGTTTCAGCAGAGGTGAGTGGTCCCCGTTGCCTCTAGAGTGATGTTGGCCGCCGTGGTGAAATATCCTAGTGGACCCTGAGTAGACCCAGATTTGTGTGATTCTCCACCTTATGCAGCAACTTGGACCACAAACTAAATCTGTAGCTACCTCCCTCCCTAACGGAGACAGCCAAGTGAACATAATCCCCCATTCTTTCTACTCAGGCTCTTTTAAGTATATTGATTACATATGACTATGTAGAAGAAGGAACTGAGCACGTTAGAAAGTAAACCTGAAGATATTTCTCTTAAGAGAAATTAAAGCACAAATCACTCCATCCACATCTGTTCCTAGCCACATAGGGAATTCAGATACCTCTACATGATGGTCCCTTCCTGCCCTCAGGAATCTTGTAGACTTAAGTGGAGACAGGACTAGCGCACACACACACACACACTCTCACCCTCACACACACTCCTGTTGAGTGCTGACATCACAGAGTGCAGAGTCTGCCCTTTGGCAGTGCAGAGAAGGGCAAGGTCAGTGGGCTGATGTGAGGTGGGGCCTGAGCTTAGCCGGGATTTGGCCATTCCAGAAAGGGAAAACTAAATGAGCAGAGGCACCAGGGTAGGATGAGCATAGTGTCTATGGTGGAGAGAGCCAGCTTGCCTTTCCAGGATAAAGGATACCAGCTGGGGGTGGTGGGCAGTGATTGAATAAGGAGGCCCTCTTGGTGGGTGGAGGCCTTGAAATCTGGCCCAACGAGCCTGTGGCTTTCAGATGATCTGGAACAATTCTGGGCTACTTTGATTGAAACCATCTAAAAAATGAAAAGAATTCACATGATGCTTTCACTAGACATCCACATGTGTTCTTCGGCTAAAAGTGAAAAATACCAAAGAACCGGCAATATCTCCTTCAGGATTGAGGGACTTGGTAGTGGTTTGGGAGGCAGATTTACATCGTTGTGCTCAATGAAAGGATCTGGGTGCAATTAGAAAAAAACATGCTCAAGTGTATGTGTTATGAAATTCCTCCCACGTAGAACATCTGCTGTTACATTATGTGCCGTGCTTACACATCCTGCAAGTAAACAGTACAGAACAATGGGGACAAAAATGTGGGTCCCTCCTGCCACACCCTCAGGAAAGCCTGCAAGCCTTTGGACCCTCATGTAGTCCACAGGTAAATAAGGCAAAAGTGTTAGCCTCAGCCCTTCTGCTGGCTTCCCTGGAGACCTTGAACCATTTATTTATCCTCACTGTGCTTGAATGTGCTCTTCTAGAGATAGGTGACTTTCCTCTCCCTTCCTCTCAGAGAGATCATGAGGACAGATCACTATGTTAGGAATGAGAGCAGTTTAAACTTCTCGAAAAAATATGGGAAGAATGCTATGATGATATGTCTTGTTAGAATTAAAATATTGCTCTACATTTCATATAAACAATGAAGTATCCATTTAGGAAAAGAACCAAACAATAGATATGTGTTATTTCCGCCCCCCAACTAATGAGTTCCTATCATTGCCATGTGCAAACTTCACAAGTAAATGTCCAGTCTCAGTTTTTGCCTAAGTGGACAAATGGATCGAGTGCTCTGACACACAAGTAGTTCATGGGGAGGCAGAAAGGCCTTTTCATAGTACTTGGGCACAAGTATACAACCCCTTCTCTGACTTCCATAACACACATAAGGAATCTGGTTTTATTCATTGCCCCAGAGGGGAAAGAAGTCGAGGAGCGTCTGTGATAATAAGGCAACTAAATTTAGTGGATGTAAGAGAGGAAAGGGAAGAGATCAGGAAGGGAGTAAGTGAGAAAACCCTACACCTGTACTAATTGCTGCCGAGAAGACTGTAAGTCCAGGTGAAAGAGAATACCATAAGGGGGGTGACAGGCAGAGGAGGCGGGCAAGGGTGGGGGAGAAGAACTGAAAACACGGAGACCCTGAGAAAGACAGGGCGGAGGAAAGCACAGAGAGGAAAATGTGCTTCCCACTTTTATGTAATAAATACTCCCATTTGGTGAGTATTCAGTTTAATACTGCTAAGGATTTTTCTTTAACTTTTTATTATGGATCTTTCCAAATGTAAACAAAGTAGAAAGAAACATATAATGAACCCTGTGGACCTGTCCCCCCCAACTTCAAGGAGAAAAATCTGGCTGCCCTCTCAGTCCCCACCCCTGGATTGTTCTGAAGCTAATCTAAGATGTCCTATCTTTTCATCATAAATATTTCAGAATATGTCTCTGAAAGATAAGGACTCAAAAAAACCCAAAAAACTATATTATTATCATGTCTAAAAACAGTAATAATTCTTCACTATTATCAAATAGTCCCATTTTAAAGCTATTTTGCAACTCTAGGCAACAATGAGGTCAGATCCCTCCATTTATGCTTTTATAGCGCCCTGTACCTCTTCTCCATAGTTCTTATAACTCTTTTCTGTTATATTATTATTTGTGTGAATAGTTATTGCCTCCCCACGGACTTTCAGTTCCTTGAGGGCAGGCTGCTTTGCTCTGTAGTATCCCCAGTACCTACACCCAGGACCCGGTACATGGCAAACACTCATGCATATTTGTGGAATGAATAATACGCACATGCCTACTAGTAATGGTATCACCCTTTAAGACACAATTCAGAGGCTGGCTAAAACCAGGCTGACAGCCGACCTATCCATCAGCCTAGAGGTCCACCATGTTGCCTTGCAGAGCCTAATACTACTAATGGGTTCTTGACATCATCTGCATAGCATTTAGTTAGCATCCACTTGAATCTGGATTTCAGTTGGATACCTGTTCCTGTATATCAAGAATTGATTAACTCAGGAAGACTAACAGAAGTAGATGAGCGTAAGACATGCAGACAACAGGACAGAAACATTAAACCAACAAAATATGAATGAAATAGACAGTGAGGTACTTTTACACACTTAGAAGAGTGTTTAAGTTCGGCACAGCTGTGGAAACTGTACCCACTACCACTTACAAAACTAATCAGCCTTATACAGTGGATCTCAGCTTGTGTTTGCTTTCCTCATAATTAATCCAAAATTGTAGTATTTAAGTCTAACCTATAAGAAAAAGTAAAATGAGAACTAAAATTCCCAGACTCTTATGTAACAATAAGTATAACCTTTAAAAGTGTACTGTGCCAACAAAATGCAGTTAGTCCACATAGATCACTAAGATGTGGAGCAGCTGTGCCCTGCACTTTGGAGCAGGGTTAAAGCAGCAGAAAGACATAGTTTCAGCTAGTTTTGTGGGCTTAAGAATATTAGCACTGGGAAGCTTATCTGATCCAGAGGGTAAAATTTCCTGTTTCCTTTCCCCATTCCTTGCTTCAGTCTTCATCTTTCAGAATTTATCAGCTTTGAACACCTTATAGGTGATCTTTCTGAAAGCTGACACAACCTGGAATATGATTTCCAGATTTCTTCATAATTAAAATAGCATGTGGTGTGTTTTTGGGTGCAACATGATCGTGCCAGAGGTAGCCCTATAACTGGAGCTAATTCTGATTTCTCTGCAAAGACCAGTCCTCCCGAGGTGACTTGCCAACAGCCTGGCTCCTTCCTTGGCACATCTGTGTGTGTGTATTTTCCCCCTGCTAAAGACAAGCTATGTCTCTGGTTTTTTCTAATCTCCCTTCTTTGGGAAAGAGCATATTGGCTTCCTGGGTATGAAGGGGTAGGTGGCATATCCTCCAGGATTCATTATACCCAGCTTCTGTCAGCCCTGATGCTTGAGACATAACTTAATCTAATGAAAATTTATGGAGCGGTTTAAGAGATTGCCAAAACTCAACATAATAGGTCTTGTGAGGAGGTCAAGTGCTATACACTCTCAGAACAGAGAGTAAAGTAGATTTCGAAGAGCACCTTGGCATGTCACCTTAGGTGACAACCATTCAGATAGTATTTACCTTTTGATACTCAGTGTTTTCTAAGTACTATCCAACAGCATTTATTCGGTGCCACTGTGTCCCAGGCATTGTGCTAGGTACCGGAGATTCAAAGAAAAAATAAGATTTATTCCTTCTCCAGAGGAATAGATGAGAAAATATCAGTGTGCAACATATGTAGTAAATGCATTTCTCATTAAATTTTTGGTTCGGTTATACACACACATGTGCATTTGTGTGTGCTAAATCTCAATGTAAAGCGTATTTCCTATTGTGGAAAATAAAGTTTGAAAATACTGTGACAGAGGGAAATAGACGCGTCTACCAAAAGCAATGAAGTTCCATAGTAGGTCTCTGTAGAAGACACGTGAAAGGAGTGATCAGTTTTACTGGAGGGATCAAGCAAGACTTCATAGGATGCGGCCTTCTAGCTGGATCTTGAAACCTGAGCTGGTGTTCGCTAACCTAGGCCGGGAGTAGGGCAGGATTGCAAATCTGCCCTGTGGCAGTCAAGGCCTGACCCAGTGTGCTTCTAATAAGCCTCTAGAACTCTGCCCTGTGATGGATGGATTGATGGATGGATTCTTCCCAGTGCTCAGCCTGACAGGAAGGAGTAGAGACCTTTCATTCTCATTCAGCATTTGGGTTTCTGTTCCAGCCCAAAGTGATATATATATACTTTAGATAAGAGTTTCAGCTATACACCTAGGATCCATACCTCCAACACTGCACGCATGCATATGTGCACAGACATACACACACCGCAGTTTAGACTGTTTGGTTGTTGTTAGGCTTTGGAGACATGCATTCATTATTTCCTGTCCTAGTATCATCACCCTTTACATTTATAGAAATTTATAGAAATGCGTGATCAAATTGGTTCATTATGGATATAACACTATAAAACCCAAGAGAGGTTCGCTCAGTGAATGAACCTTTTGATTAATTTAAGAGGCTGCATTTTAAATTATCCTGAGTCTTATTTTTATTTCAGTCATCCAGTCATCCGTTTCAATTTATTTGGAGCACCTATGATATGCTAGGTACCATGTTAAGCACTCTACGTATAAAGATGAGAAAGACTCAGCCTTTACCTAAAGGAGCCTAGTTGGAGAGACAGGAGGCCGACAACTATAGCATGGGTAGTAAATGCTCTGACAGAGTTAAGTGTGAAGTGATACGGGAGCACAGAAGACAGACTTGGGGATCAGTGCAGGCTTCCTAGAGGAGGTCATCGTTGATTTGAGTCTTGCAGAGTAAGTGGGAGTTATAGGAGAAGAGGCAGGGAGAGGAAGCTCCACATGGGAGAGGAGCCTACACAGGAGCTCCGAGTCACAGGCGCATGATGCGTTCAGGGAACTGCAAGTGCACTGGCGGGGCTACAGTGGAAGCAAATGATGAAAAGCGATCAAAAGTAACACTGTACTGGGAGAGGATAGAATTTCAGAGCCACAATTATATTAAAACACAGTTATCCTACTAAAAGTACACAGTCAGCAATTTCAGAAAACCCTCATATTTTACATAGCAACACATTAAATTACATTGTTCAGGCCTGGCTGTTATCTTGGTCAACCAAATTTATGTCCTTGGTCTTAAAAAGCAGCCCATGGGAACTCTTCTAGGAACCTGCCACATGAACTGACCAGCTGCCAACATCGTGACATGTCTTTGGAATATAGCAATGGTGTGCTACAGAGCTGACTCACTGGCTTATGAGAGCCAATTGCACACATTTCTTTCTAACTCAGTTCTCAGTGACTTCACTGTCGGTAGCTTGAAATCTATCGTGGTGGGAGTATTTACACCACAGAAATCAGCAAATACTACAAATCGGGGCCTTTTTTTTGTCCTGGAGGGCGACTTGTTAACCATTTACCAGCACACCACTGGACATTCCCCTCCTTTGAAACTCCTAGCTGGAGACATCACTGCTTGCCTTTTCTCCTCCACGGCAACCTGAATTACCAAAGAGTCTAGCAGTAGATGAATGGAAGTAAAAGACCCACATTGCATGATTTCAGCTGTTGTCTTTTTTGCCCCCTCTGATTTCAGGCTAAAGGAGATCCAGATGAGTGAATACGATGCCACAACCTATGAAAGGTTTTCAGGTGCTGTTCGAAGGCAGGTGCACTCCCTCCGAATCATCCTGGATAATTTACAGGTAATCCTCCATTTATGGACCAAGAAAACAATATGGGCCCAAAACTGTTGGAGAAAGTTATCCAAACCCTGATCAGCTAGACAGAAAAATTAATCAATGCCAAAATGTTTGCATAAACCTGCGGGTCATTCCATTGCTTTCTTAGTTGAGTTTTCCAAGGAAAAATATTTAACCTCACCTTCCCTCCTGCCCAGGGAGCAGTAATTTCACCAGCAACCCTAGAAGACACCATATTTCCTCATCCCCCACATATGAGATCTGTAAGCATCCTACCTCTACTAGAAATTCACAAATAGAATTCTCTTCCTACGAATCATTTTACTGTCATTGACTGGAGAGACAGAGGAGCATTTTGGATCAGCCAGGCTGCATTCTCTATGACCCCTGGCTTCTCCTCCCACCTTCCCCCGCCCCACATTACCTGCCTTATTGCAGTTTTAGACTGTGGTTGCCTCAGAACCAGTTAATATTGCCATTGCCCCTAAAAATATTAAGATGCTTCATTATTTTCTAAGCCACGACTTGTGATTCAGAGATTTTACATTTGAAATCGTGTTCTGGCCAATTTGCACAGATAATTAAGGAAGGACTAAGTATTCTCTAAAATCACAAATGAAGTAAGATTATTTTCCCGAAAGAGAGGGAGAAGCCTCATTTCAGGGGAGGAAGGGGCAGGGTTAGGAGCTGGGCAGTGACGTGCTTCTCCACTCTACTCTAGAATCTTCTGTTTCCTTTCCATGAAGTGTTTGAAGTCGATTACCTTCAGTTATACAATTTCCCTCTTTGGTTCTTGTTTATAATTATTCTTTTGGGGGTAAATTTTACTATTATTTGCTAGATATTGGGGGTAAGACATTCTGTGATATAGCCTTTTTTTTGAGGAAGATTAGCCCTGAGCTAACATCTGCTGCCAATCCTCCTCTTTTTGCTGAGGAAGACTGGCCTTGAGCTAACATCTGTGCCCATCTTCCTCCACTTTATATGTGGGACGCCTGCCACAGCATGGCTTGCCAATCAGTGCCATGTCCACGTCCGGGATCCAAACTGGTGAACCCCAGGCCGCCAATGTGGAATGTGCGCACTTAACTGCTGTGCCACTGGGCCCGCCCCTGTGATATAGTTTTAATCCACCATTTAACTCAAACTCTGAGAAAGCCTCATTTTTTGAAAGATCTAAACTCCATCAGGATATTAGGAAAAGTTCTATCATTTCCAAGAGGAAAGGAAGAGGAAAGATCTCTATAATGATTAACTAAATGTCTAATTTCAAAATCTGAGGAATATAAGAATTAAGTCATTTGCTTTTTTAAAATCCGTATATGATTATTTAGGATAAAACAGCATAAAATCTTATATACACTGTGTGAACAACATAAACTGTGTGAACAATTCAATGGTTGAATTTTCTTCTTTAGTCACTCGCTTAACAAGTGCTCATTGCTTTGGGCATTGAGGGCAACTGCAGGCTGGGCTCTGAGCTGCAGGGCAAGACAATTGGTGAATAAGAGCCACATGAGGTTCACAGGGATGAGGGTAGTGGGAAATGGTGCTTGTCCTATGACTGAAAAGTGAGTATAGTTCA
Organism: Equus quagga; assembly: GCF_021613505.1. Lineage (NCBI taxonomy): Eukaryota > Metazoa > Chordata > Mammalia > Perissodactyla > Equidae > Equus > Equus quagga. The sequence goes on along the minus strand of NC_060272.1, from coordinate 53,837,998 downwards.
GTCATTCATTCATTTCTTAAGTTCTTAATGCATACCGGGTATTAGAGATAGAAAAGCAAAATGTAACCCCTGCCTTCAAAGAAGGAACACAAAGAAGACAAGCAAATAATTTCTTAAGTTCTGTAGAGAAGTATGCCCATGATGCTATGGGATGAAGGAGGAAAGTCTTCACGGAGAATGTAATGCTTGAGTTCACTCTTGAAAGATGCTGAGGAATTTCCCAGGTGCTTGAGAAGGCAGGGCATTCCAGACATCAGACACAGCATGTACAAGGGCAAGTTGTGCAGTGTGACTGCGAAGAGCATGTATGTGGTGAGAGACAATGGCCAGGGACAAGGCTGGCAAAATCATAGGGGCCAGATCGTGGCTAGCCCTGGATTCCATGAGAACATGCAAACGGCATTGGGTTTTACCCTGTGGACAGACAGGCCATTGGAGGATTCACAGTACTAGAAAGGATACAGGAATACATTTTTAATTGAAGGAATCCGAATCCTCATCTGGTATTAGTTAATGTCTTGATTGATATTCATTGGACACCGTTCTGTAATTACTTTTACAAACATCATTGCATTTAATCATCACATCAACCCTTTAAGATAAGTGATTATATTTACAAGATCAGCCAAAGGAACAAAAGTCACACCCATTACTGTGACTTCTTACTGTAGAACACAAATTAAGGCTGGGTTAGAATTAAGGTTAGCATTAAGGAGTGACTCCTACTAAACCCCACAGTCGTGAGACCAGTATCAGAAAACAGTGTCCAGTTTTGCTTTCACTTTTAAAAGAGAGAAATAAAAGGAAACTGTGAAGGGCTCAAGGAAGAGCAACAAATAAGATTAAATAGATGGAAAACAGAAATTGGCTCCTAGAGAAAAAATCTGTAAAGGGATTGGGGTTAGTAACTTTCTAAATATCCTCAAATAGAGTAATTATTCCAGGGAAGTTGTTATTCTCTTCTTTTCTGGAAATCTGAAAAAAAGAAAATAGCAAGAAAGAATTTTAAGATATAAGAAAGGGGATAAAAGTAATTTAATCCTTGAGTGAGTACCTACGTGTATGTATGACTTTCATCTCTGGAAATCTTTACAAATAATACCAGCATTTTAATAATAGCAAGCATTTTTTGAGCAATTACCACGTGCCAGGCACTCTATTAGGTGCCTTATATTATCAACTTCATCGTCAAGATCTCCTCCATCATCATCATCACTTAATGACTAATAGTGCCACCTCTGGAACCAGACAACCTGGGTACTGTAAAATGGGAATGATAGATAATAGGGCAGTTAGGAAGATAAACTCATGAAAACTATTTAAAACAGTGCCTAGCACGTAGCATTCTCTGCAGAAGAATTAGCTTCCTCCTTACCTTCGTTGTACTTGCTAATATTCGTCAGCCTGGACTGCAGGCCAGTACTTTACATTCATTGTGCTATTTAATCTTTATAATAAGCAGTAAGTATTATTTTCTACATTTGATAGATAAGGAAACTGAAACATGTAAGTTATTTCAATTCTCACAATCTTATGAAATATGGACATTTTGTTCTTACTTTATACTGAGGGAACTGAAGATTAGAAAGATGATGTAACTTGTCCTGGGTCATGTGGCGAGTGAAGCAAGGTCTGAGCCCAAAGCTCAGGTCCCTCTTATCTGTCTGGTCTCTGTTATTTTCTTCCAACGCTACAATTATGTAAAAAGTGTAATTCTGACTTTTACTCATAAAACATTTTGCTTTATTATACAAATGGCACACAGCATTCTCAAGTGTTTCCCTTATTGAATTTTCATTTTTAATCCACACAAGTGTTATGCTCAGGTAGGCCATCTAGTCCTCAATTTAGAGAGGTAGTGCTAGTTAAAAATTCAGCTACTGGCCAGGATACAGGATACTGGCTACAGGGACTCATGCAGAATATGAATCTTAACATTGTAACGAAAACATTGGTTCCTTTTTTGGCATCTTCTGCCAGTTCTGTTGGGTTCTAATTGACTAATAACTTACAGCTGTTTTGAACTGCTGTGCAATCCCAGTAACCATGGGTGTTTCCTTGGTGAAGAGCACAAAGTCTGGCCAGGAACTAGCAAATCATCACTTGAGATGACTTTCCAAAGCACAGCTTCAGGCCCACGCTTTGATTCCGAGTGGCTGGGCTGAGATTTGAGGAACAGGAAATGTTGCCATCCATGTTAACGTCTGCTTCAGCATGTGCCTCTGTTGCAGCACAGGTCATCCTTCTCAATTAGGAAAGCTGTCCCCAGTGATCTTCCTTTGCTTCTTGACTGGATTCTATATGGAATATCTTAGAGTCCTGGATAATAGACCTTTTATGAATCAGTAATAAGAATTTTCTCATCGGAATAATAAAGTCTATAATTATTTCAATTATGCTCGGTTCAGAATCTGAATCTCTGATTCCAGCATTCTCTAACAAAAGAAAATAGCCATTTCTACAAAAAAAAGCCACTGATTTTAATCATGTCTTCTCTCCAGTGTTTTTCTGATCTACAATCAGTAATTTTATTCTCAGGCTAAACTAAATTAGCCTTTCTCTGATTGCTTCGGCTAACATGATATCTCCATGAACCAACAATTATGTTCCTTTTTTTTCCTTGAATGCTTCAAAATGAGCTTGTGTTCAGATAAATACTGTTTTTGAACACTGGCACGTGACATGCACTGTGCTTGGCACTGAGGACACAAAGATTAATAAGATATTGTCCCTGTACTATAGTCTTGAGGAGTGGAGAAAATGGTCACCAGACCAGAATATTTCAGTTTAATATGGTAAGTGTCTAGGCAGAGGAATGCATGGAGTGCAGTGGAAGCCCAGAGGAAGGGGACTCTAGGATAGATTTTGAAGGGAAGCATACATGAACTGAATCTAGAAGGACACACAAGTATTAACCAAAGGAGGGTGAAAACAATGTCCCGGCAGAGGATACAGCATAGACAAAGGCAGGAGACTGCGTGGTCTCAAGAATGAGCTGAGGGCCAGTCACAAGCAGGATACCACCTAGTGTGAATGCAGACGAGGACTTGAAGCTGAGAGGCAGGTAGTTGCCAGGTAAGGAACTTAGACTTTATTCTGCACACCCACTTTGCTCATATGTAAAGAATGGAAAGAATTTCCCCATTCCTTGTATTTAGTCTATAATAACGGTGTTTCATCCAGTGGACATTTAGTGAATATCTATTTTTCCTAAGGGTTCTTGCCTTCAATGACTAAGCAAGGGAAGAAGACATGTATAGTTGTAATAAAAGACACAACATGGAAAATGCCACAGAAATGTTTTAAACAAAGTGCTATGGTTATGTAGACAAATGTGTGAGCAATTTCTAGACTGGATAGTTAGGGAAAAACTCACAGAGGAAGTGTCATTTGAGCTGGACCATGAAGGATGAGCTCGGTTTCAATTGGTAACCTCTAAGGATGGGAGTAGAAGGGCAGTCTTGACCAGAGCTTCTCAAACCTTCGGTGGAGAGGGGCCAGGTTTTTTTCTAATTGATCATGAACCAATACTTTTATAAAATAAAATAGAAATGAATTACTAAAAAAAAAATGGTGTAAAAAATAACATGCAAAATACAAGCCCATATTACATTCAGCAAACATAAAGTTACTTTGTCAAGTTGCCATACAAATTTCTAAATGCTTACTGTCAATTTCTGTTACTTATTTCATCATGGGCCAGTAACAAGCCCATGCTTATTACAAGCGAAGACAGTTTGTATAGCTCTGATCTAGACAGAAGAAACCTATGAGCAGAGGATGAAGGCTTGAAGACAAGGCTGTTTGGAGAATGGCAAACAGTCCAGAGTGACTAGAGTTCAGAGTTTTGGGATGGGCTTGGAGACAGTGGGTGGTGGGCATGAAAAGTAGAGAGAAGGTTAATCTGCGAGGGCCTTGAGGACCATACTAACTGTATTCTGTAATCACTGAGGAGTGTGAACACAATTGAGAAAGAGAGTGGTATGGTTAGATCTTCCTTAGGAAGCTTCATAGCCATGGAGGGAGAAAGTATCAGAGAGAAATGGAAGCCAGGAAATCAAATCATCAAATTACTTCAGCTAGGGTCGGCCCCAAGGCCGAGTGGTTAAGTTCACGCGCTCCACTTTGGCGGCCCCGGGTTCTACCGGTTCGGATCCTGGATGCGGACTGGACACCACTCATCAGCCCATGCTGAGGTGGTGTCCAACACAGCGCAACCAGAAGTACCTACAACTAGAATATATAACTACATACGGGGGGCCTTGGGGAGAAGAAGAAGAGGAAAAAGACAGAAGATTGGCAACAGATGTTAGCTCAGGTGCCAATCTTTAAAAAAAAAAGTTACTTCACTTATTCAGGTGAGAAATGATAGGAACCCAAACCAGGGTAATTGAAATGAAAAAGGAAAGGATGGGACAATTTGGAGGTCAGGAAAGAACACAGTGACTGATTGAATGTGGGAGGACAGCGATGGTGAGGTTTTCTAAGTCCTCAAGGACAGAAATAGAGAACACAGGAAGAGGAGAGACTTGTGGAGAAATCAGATGTTTGGTTTGGATGTTATTATGTTTTCTCACTACTGGGACACCTATGTAAAAATGTCAAGCATGATATTTGAAGATTTTAAGATGTGAATCTGGAGTTTGGGAGCAAGGTTAGGACTTAGGACCAGAGAGAGGGTTGCATAGCTGTATCAATATCTATATCTGTATTTCTGTGGTCATCTGTACAGAGGAACAGCCCAAGCCAAGAGAGAAGATGTCTTGAGTTGAGATTATAGAGCTAAGAGGAAGGAAAGATGAAAACAGCCAAGTGAAGAACGCCTGCATCTCAAGGGAGAGCAGTAAAATGCCCGTTACTCGTCCTTTGCGCATGAGTGGGCTCATCACTCAGCACACAGCATCAGTGACCATGAGAGGACAACTTCAGCTGAGTGCAGCCTAGAAATACAGTCCTGACTTCCAGACTGTGTGAGCACAGGCATCTAACTCAGTCTTCGCCAGATGCCGATTAAAATGATTAAAATAGTAAAAAGCAGTTAACAGTGAAACAACCAGGTGACAGTAGAAATTAGGGAAAGGTGCTAGTGACATGCAAGAAGCTTTGAAGAATTTATGCTAAATATAGTGTGAGGTGACTCCTATGAATGACAGTACCAAAGATAACTCAAAAACCTTCCTAAGAAATAGTATTACTAGCAGTTAAGTGCATGAGACCCAACAGAATCATACTTACATCCCTTAATTGAAGAGGCAGGGAGTAGAAGAGCGAGCCCTAGAGCTGGTGAGGCACAGATCTCTTGACCTCCATTTTGTCCCTGCCAAGCAGCAGCCATTGAAAGCAGCCATGTTGGGGAGGAGGTGGGATGGGGAGGTCTAGTTTTCAAGTAGTGACTACAACAAGCAGAAAGCTGGACGGGGAATAACACTGGGAAAGGGGCCAGACCAGTCCCAGCTTATACTTGGCTTGAAGATGAGATCAAACAAAAACCAATGCCAAAAGCTGGCCCCATTGCAATGGCTTTTCCAAACAAAATAAGAAATGATGTGGAGATGAAGTTCTCATGCTGTGACGGCCCACAGTTCCAACTCCTTCCCTGCTGAGTTCTTGAGCTAGCATTGTAGATTTAGTTCAACTACTAACGCCAGTTTAAAATCCTCGAGGAGAATTCTAATAATAACAAAGTGGAGAGTAAATGCAACCAAGGAGAATCCATCCGCTTTGTTCCTGAACAGTTTGTGTAGCCATCTCATTGTTCAAGAATAAGGTCACAAAAAAATTAAATAACATGGGATCTATGAAATTATTCTGCAGTAAGGCGGAGTAACAAGCATTCAAAATGTAAGGGAAGAAGTTGCTGCTGGGCTAGAATATTTTCCTCAGAAAACACCAGATTTTTAAAAAACATCTGCTTTGTGTTCTCAAAATTCAAAGAAATTTGAAGTATGTGAAAATAAGACATGGATTTAAAAGGATCTGGCTAAGAAGCAAGCAGAAATAATAAGGAAGTTGAATGCAATAAGGAAAGATTATAAGAAAACTAAAAATGCAATGCCAAAATTGAAATCTACATTGAAAGTTGAAAGAACAGACTCAATCCAGTCTTAAGTCTAAGTACTAAGGTGAATGGAAAACTTGACTTGTTATTCCAGATTGTAGAAGAAATAAAGAAGTAAAAACCATAAGAAACTGATCAATAAAAACAGAGCACAGAGCTAATATACAGAGCCATGAGTCATCCCAATAAGTAGAACGGTACTTGCACATGGTAAGTAAATATATGCTGGATGAACCAATGATATTCCCAAAGAAGAGGCTGCATAAAGGACACATAAACAATAACCAAAGTAGTAACACAAGAAAACTGTGCTGAGCTGAAGACAGGCCCAAGTCTGTGGATCAAAAGAGCTTTACTGAGTCAGGCAAATTAATGAAAAGAAATAAGCACCTCGCCACAGCTTCATGGAATTTTAACATTTCAAAAGCAAAATATCCTAAAAGCATACACGCAGACAAAAAACAAGCTATTGTCAGAGAAAGAAAAGTTAATCTTACATTAGTTGTCCCTGAAACATTAAATGCCGGAAGGTAGTGAAACAACATCTGCAGGGTTTTGCAGGGAAAAGTTGTGACCCAAAAATTCTGTACTCAGCCAAAGTACAAAGGTGACAGAGAGACATTTTCAGATATTCAGAGATTCACAATATATGTCACTTAAGTACCCTCTTTGAAAATAATTTTGAAGTAAATGTGTATACACACATGTGCACACATACATATATATGCGCATATGTATAAATATTCCTGCCAATTAAGAGAGGAATCAGGGGCCGGCCCCGTGGCCCAGTGGTTAACTTCTCATGCTCTGCTTCGGCGGCCCAGGGTTTCACCGGGTCGGACCCTGGATGCAGACATGGCACCCCTCATCAAGCCACGCTGAAGCGGCAGCCGACATGCCACAACTAGAAAGACCCACAACTAAAAATATACAACTGTGTACTTGGGGGCTTTGGAGAGAAAAAGGAAAAATAAAATCTTTAAAAAAAATAAAAGAGAGGAATCAAAATTCCTTAAGAATGGGAAACTTGTGGCATAAAAGGACTGGCAATGAGCATTGAAAGCAATTAAACACAGAATCAGCTCTAAATAATTGTGGTAAGTATGCTTAAAACTCAAATATCAAGAATAATGCTTTTAAAAAGATATACAATATAAAAAATAGTGAATTTAATAATAAACAGGGCCTAAATTCTCATATTATCTCAAAAATTAAACAAAAATCAAGAAGTTGATATAGAGGAGGAGTACAAGGAAGGAAAAAGCGTGATAATTCATGTTACACATGAGAGAGACAAATGCTATTTCATTCCTGAAAATAATTAGAAACTTAGAAGTTCAATCAGGCTTTTGAAAAACTTAATCATGCCAATATTTTTTAAAATATTTCTTGCAAATTGCAACATGTTTTTATAGATTCCTCTGGCTGCTGTGTGGAGAGGGGACTGTCAGGGGGCGAGGGAGAAGCAGGGAGGCCAGTTAGCAGGCTACTGCAGTGGTCCAGGTGAGACAAAACCGTGGCTGGACTAGGACCAAGCGTGGAGATGGTTGGAGGTGGTCAGATACTGTCAGAAACTGAGAGGATTCGCCAGCGGACTAGGTGTGAGATGTGAGAGAAAGAGGAGTCACAGATGACTCCCAGGTATGTGGCCGGAACAGCTGAAAGAATAGGGTTGGCTGTTGCCTTTTACTGAGATGAGGAAGACTTGGGTAGAGACGGGGATGGTGTGTGTGGGGATCTAGGGCTCGGTTTTGAACTGTTAAGTTTAAGATGCTTGTTATACATGCACACTGGTAGATGTGTAGTTCCAAGCTCCTTTGAAATACAAAACATTAAATTCTCAAAGGAAAGACATGAAATTGTTCTCATTCATAAAAGCTAATTATAAAATGACAGTAAATTGTCACCCAAAGTAGTAGTTTAATTCCACATCAGCATCCAAGAATACAAACTCTTCTAATGAGAATTGTCTTTGCTAAATACATGAATCACTGTTTTCCCCTGCAGTGAGAGGTTACTTCAAGAGAAAGGGAATTCCTTAAAACAGGAAGGTCTGTATCTTCTCTTTTCTTGGCAATACTGTTTCACCAGTTAGAGCAGATAGCAACCTAACAGGTATTTAATAAAGTATTTTTTACTATGTCAAAATATTGAGAACCATAAAGAAAAGTTTTTATTGTTTCCACTGATTGATAATTTGTTATTTTATAAAAATTGTACGAGAGTTTACCTTAATCCAGCATATCTTTTTGTTTGAATGGCACAGATTAATAGCATAGAAAGTACATGTTGGTTGAACATACAGAAATGATAAAATAATGGGTGCTAATATTTCATAAAAGAATCACTGCTTCCAGGTATCCACAAACATCTATTTACATTTATTTATTCACTCAACAAATATTTATAGGACAAGGAAGTCTTGATTAACCATACCCCAAATAAGGGAAGACTTAAGATTAATCAGAATACTTTCAGTGCTGAAATCACAAGACAAAATGTCGCAAACCACAAGATAATTGGGTTTTGTGAAGTTTATTCCTCCTAATGTCCTCACTACTACAGACGTGTATGCGCGTGTGTGTGTGTACTTTCCAGTTAACCAGTTACTTCCAAGAAAATTAATTACCCAGAATACGTCATCCTCTGAGTATTTCAGTTAGTCTAAGTGTTCTTTACGTGAAAGTGGTAAAACTATATTTCTTTTTTAGGAAGTCTATAACAGACTTTTTAGGAGTGAAACCTAGCTTCATATATAATGAATTCTCATTGCTATGAACTGATTGTATAATACAAAACAGGTGGACATATTTATACGCATACTTTACTTCATGCAATAGGAATATACAATAAAGATCATGTTTGGCCCTTTGTTATAAATAAAAGCATACATTTAAATACAGTAGGAGCTTACTATTTAAAGAAGTATTTCAATAAGTTCCATAAAATACACAGTCCAAAATAATAAATATATATGTATTCTAGCCCTCAGTAAATTTTTAAAGAGCTCCCCCTCCAGCCCATTGCCTCCAAGAACATCCATTCTGACGAGCCCCTTCATATTTTGAGTTTCCCAGTGTTAGTGGGCTGGCTGGATGATAGATAATAAATTCTCTACCCATATTTATCTGCAAGTTATGTACTTGAAAACTAATGAATAGTGCTACTATTATAAAAATATCTTTGTGCCAAATAGTTTCTGGATCAAAAGGCTAGTACATACTTTCACTTCTCAAAAACAAAAACTGCTGGTTCATGTTCCTAAAAATATCAATGAAAAGCAGAACCAAAAGTAATTCATTTATGCAAAAATAAAAATAAAAAGGAAAGGAATATGCTATTGCACCCACCAGAATGGCTAAAATTAAAAAAAGAAGAAAAAAGAAGCTGTCAATATCAAGTGTTGGTGAGGATATTAGCAAATGAAACCCTCATGCACTCCTCGTGGGAATGTAAATTGGGAAAAACACTTTGCAAAACTGTTTAGCAGTGTTTACTAAAGCTGAACATGTCCAGCATTTCCAACCAACAGAAATACACACATATCTGCTCCAAAAGACATGTTCAGGAATACTCGTGGTGGCATTTTCCGTAATAGCCCCAAACTGCAGACAATGCAGTTCTAGAATAGATAAATAAATTTTGACAAAATCATACGATTGAATATTGTGATTGAGTATCCTTACAACAGTGAACATAGGTAACTCTCACAGGAATAACGTTGAGACGAAGAAGCCAGACATGAAAGAGTACATACTGTATGATTCCATTTTTATGAAGCTCAAAAACAGGCAACCCAATTTATGGTGATAGAACTCAGAATAGGGGGTTACATTTGGGGGTGGGGGAAGTCCAGAGAGGCCCTGGGAGGCTGTGGAGGTGCAGCTGGCTGTGAGGGTGTCTTCACTTTCAAAGTTCATTGAGCTCTGCACCTAAGATTTATGCACTTTATTACAAGTGTGTTATACTTGAATTTTAAAATTTGACCCCCCAAAAAAGGAGAAAAGAGTTTTTGGAAAAAGTATATCCTTTCCCTCACTTTCACCCCAAATTTTACTGAGTCCTTTTATTTGTTGGCATACATAATGGAAACAGGCTTCAAGCTGGAGAGTACCTTAAGGGATGGTAATCACATACAGGAAAAGAAGCAACATCAGCATAAGAAAATTAAGACCTAAAATCCCTAGGTTCTTATACGATGGTGAATCCAGAGACAGCAGACAAACATAATATTCTAAGCGAAAAGTAAGTATTTTATAATTCTGTAACCTCTTTATCATGGACAATAATAGTCCCCTAAAACTACCATCAAAAAGGATCCCCTTTGATCATTTTTACTAATTAATAGCATGTACACCAAAAGAAGATTCCGCAGTGCTGCTGGGCTGGTTGTGTAGCAGACCCTCCCTGGGTCGTGGCTGTGTTGCTCTTCATCACTGCCGCCTTTTCCGCCCAGTGTCCTCTAATTCGTACCTCCTGAAATCCCCTCCTTGAGCCCCTAGTCTGTTACTGCAGCCTCTGCGCTCTTACAGTGATCTGGAATGGATGTCAAGAGGGCAGGATTTGCAAACCTACCTTAAAAAGTTAGCATTTCTTAACTTTACGGTCTTGAAGAGCTGCCTCATAATAAATTAGCTGTAAAAGTTAACTTAGCGGGGCAGTGAGATTTCTATCTCACGAGCCTGCTAAAGAAAATTGAAGAAAAAGTTCTCGTAAATGATAAACGTACTAGGGTAGTTTAGTCAAATACAGTAATAGTATCTAAAATAACAAACCATATTTATTCCAAGTAGCTTTATTACAGTGGAATCTTTATAATATATTTAGAGGATAATCCACTAAATTGTATTTAGTTAATATTCCTTTCTGATTGACATAAAGCATGCGGTTGTCTGTGGTATTGCTTGGCAATCTTAAATTTAAATCTTAAGAGTATAAAATCATAATGGAATGCTTTACTGGATATGACATTGAGTAAATGTTATCACTTTTGTTACGGTGATATGATCATTTGTTTGTTTCCGTATGGTTTTACTTAACTATGTGTGTATTCTTATTAATATTCTTTTTAGATACTCTTCAAAAATATATATCCATGCCATAGGCATTCATCTGTTGATATACATAATGAACTCTATTAAAAATTCTAATGTCCTGAATATTTCTAATATAATTCTTCTTAATGGTTCTTAGATGTGGCTCTGTCCCAATTTGGAGGACAATATGAATTGCTGAGACTCTAGGACAGCTATTTAGGAGATTTTAGTATCCCTGAAACTCCAGAGAATGAAAAAGTTTTGATCAAGTTACATATCTGCTGGGTCCTAGATGTTTTGTGCTTTCTTTTGTGTGCTGGTGTTGGGACATAAAGATCATGATGTTTGGAGAGCAAAGAGAGATTTCCTGTAACTAATTATCTACCCAAGTCTCTCAGATGCTCAATATCAATAGCAAACTAGCTTAAAATAAACTGCATTAAAACAAACATCAAAATAGACATGGAATGAGCTATTTTCCTAAGAAATTATTTTCCCCATAATTTGTTGCATTTAGCAGACAATCCCTGTGTTTCTATTGTGAGAAATAATAGATTTACTAGTGAAAAAACACATTCCTTCAAAGTCACCTTTTAGCATCTTTAATCAACTTAATTTTAGAAACGTACGTGTTGGAAACAATTCCCAGTTATTTGAGAAAATATTACTGTCCTTACTATTGTGATATATTAGGAAGAGGGAAAGAGTGAAAAATGAATTGGGAGGAGCCGGCCCCGTGGCCGAGTGGTTAAGTTTGTGCACTCTGCTGTGGCGGCCTGGAGTTTTGCTGGTTCGGATCCTGGGCGCAGACATGGCACCACTCGTCAGGCCACTCTGAGGTGGCGTCCCATGTGCCACAACTAGAAGGACCCACAACCAAAATATATACAACTATGTACTGGGGAGATTTGGGGAGAAAAATCAGAAAGAAAAAAAAAAAGATTGGCAACATTTGTTAGCTCAGGTGCCAATCTTTAAACAAAAAAATGAATTGGGAAATCCTTAGTACTAGTGATTTTCATTACTAATTAAATATAGACTATCACACTTCAAACACACATTCACTGACACGGTGCCTCCCCATCTTGAAGATGGGACTGCTATGACCCAGAAAATCTTAATAACTTGTCCAAAGTGAGCCAAGACTAGAATTCTCATATGCTGAATCCTAACTGATGCGTTTTCTACTATGAGCCACTCTTTGTCTTGATCATTGCATTCCTGAAACGAAAATAGATTCTGCATAGTAAAGAGCAATCATTATATTTATAACCAGATTTTTAAAAATAGACTTCATTTTTAGACCAGTTTTAGATTTATAGCAAAATTGAGCAGGAAGTCCAGAGAGTTTCTATATACCTCCTGCCCCCACACATGCACAGCCTCCCCATTATTAATATCCCTCATCAGAGCCCACATTTGTCACAGTTGATGAACCTGTATTGATAAATCATTGTCACCCAAAGTCCGTAGCTTACATTATGGTTCATTCTTGGTGTTGTACATTCTATAGACTTGGACAAATGCATAATGACATGTATCCATCATTATAATGTCATACAGAGTATTTCACTGCCCTGAAAATCCTCTGTGCTCCACCTATTCATCCCTCCGCACTTGACCCCTGGCAATCCCTGATCTTTTACTCTCCATAGTTTTGCCTTTTCCAGAATGTCAGGTATAGTCATATGCCACATAATGATGTTTTAGTCAACACCAGACCACATATACAATAGTGGTCCCATAAGATTCGAACCACATAGCCTAGGTGTGTAGTAGGGCATATGATCTAGGTTTGCGTAAGTGCACCCTTTGATATTCGCATAATGATAAAATCACCTAACAGCACATTTCTCCAAACTTATCCCTGTTGTTAAGAATGCATGACTGTGGTTGGAATGATACTATATGCAGCCTTTTCAGATAGACTTCTTTCATAGTAATGTGCATTTAAGTTTCCTCCATGTCATTTCATGGCTTGATAGCTCATTTCTTTTTAGCACTGAATGATATTCCATTGTCTGGATGTACCACAGTTTAATTCTCCATTCACCTACTGAAGGACATCTTAGTTGCTTCCAAGTTTTGGCAATTATAAATAAAGCTACTAAAACACACATGTGCAGATTTTTGTGTAGGCATAAGTTTTCAATTCATTTGGGTAAATAACCAAGGAGTGCAGATGCTGGATTGTATAGTAAGAATGTTTCGTTTTGTAAGGAACTACCAAACTGCCTTCTAAAGTAGCTGCACCATTTTGCATTCCCACCGTTGATGAATGAGAATTGCTGTTGCTGCGCATCCTCACCAGCATCTGGTGTTGGTGTTTTAGATTTTAACCATTGTAATAGGTGTGTAGTGGTATCTCATTCTCATTGCAATTCCCTAATGACATATGATGTTAAGCATCATTTCATATTCTTGTTTGCCAACTGTATATTTTCTTTAGTAACATGTGTGTTAGATCTTTTCCTCTTTTTTAGTCGAATTGTTCATTTTCTTATTGTTGAGTTTTAAGAGTTCTTTGTATATTTTGGATAACAATCTTTTATCAGATATGTCTTTTGCAAATATTTTCTCCTGGTCTATGGCTTGTCTTCTCATTCTCTTGGTAGATTTTTTTAGAAAGATAAAGTTTGTTATGTACTGTATTTGGGAGGAAAGTAATAATTGCAGCCATCGCTGTGAAGATGACGAGATATTGACACCGTTTTAGTAGTTTGGTCAGGAGCAAACTTCAGAGCCTCCGTCTTTGCTAGTGCCCTTCTAGGTGGTGGTTTTCAAAAGGCAGTGCATAGACTACCTATGGCCCCAGGAGTCCCCTGTGTTCCTGCTCGTCAGTGTGTGCTCTGTGGGCCAGCTCTACTGGCATCATCTGGGAACTTGTTCGAAATGCAGAGTCTCAGGCCCCAGCCTAGACCTACTGAATCAGAAATTGCATTTTATCAAGATCCCTAGGTTATTTGTAGGCACATTAAAGTTTGAGAAGGCTTGTTCCCCATAACCTGCAAGCTGGTCTCAAAGGTATATATGTTTCATAAAAATATAAAGAGATTTTTAGAAATCCTTTTGACTAAAAAAGAGAACTTATCTTTGTTTATTTCACATTGTAAAATTCACAAGTTCATTTTATGAAAATTGAAAAACATAGAAATTAAAAAAAGAAAACAATATCACCCATAATTCCACAATTCAAAAATAACCATGATTATTAATATTTTTACTTGTTTTCTCCCACATATTTTTCTTAGCATGTATGTAATAGACATGCATATATATTGAGATATTACTGTGTATACATGCGTTTATGTGATACTTTTATCACTTAACATTTTACAGTAAGCAATCAACTTTCATTCAATAAACTTTCATTGAACACCTACTACGTGTCAGGCCCTGTTCTAGATGCTGGAGTTATAGAAAGGCTCTTATCCCGTGAACCTGACTTTCTAGGGGAGCAGGTAGAAAATAGAGACAAAGAGATAAATAATACATTTGTAAACAATGGTAAGTGTGAAGAAAGCAAAATAGTAATGAGCTAGAGAGTGACCCAATGATTTTTTTCTTTTTTAAAAACCCATGCACATGATCTGGACCTCTTCAATTTCTTTAGGATTGAAGTGTAATGTCTAGTCATATCAAAAACTGTGATATTCTCTACACTTACTATTTGGTTAAACTGCATTGTCTATTGTACTTAATTGAATTACATATCACTGGAAATTTAACAGTGTCCCTCGAACTTTTGGACAGGTATACAGTGTCTGGGTGATAGTTCTTCATGGTACGTGAATCAGTCACCCCAACTTCTGCTAGCTTTAAGTGTGCTGTGATCTATTTTATGAAATAAAGAGGTTCCTCCTCTCTTTAATTGCGAGGGCTGGCCTGTCACATGCAGTCCTTTACACATATGGCCTCCTCACAAATAAATTCAAACCCAGCTTTAGGTTTTATTGGAAGAAGTGTAGTCATCTCCGCAGCAAAGAATCTTGCTTCATTTACAGTATGTTTGCATCCTAAGGCTCCATTTCCTTGCTCATTATTCTAATTCTATATTGTAGTATAATGTTTTTTAATCCATTTAAAATAATAATTAGGGATGTTAACACAAATTAAAAATCAATGGTCTGTGCTGCCAATGGAAATAATCCAATGAGATGGGACCTGCTATGCTCAGCCAAGGTCATCTGTATATCCTCCAGGTATGACAATCAGGTCACAATTAACCCCTCTGCCTGTTACCTTGGCAAGTTTCTTTTGCCATTTGTTGTAAGATATATTCTGTTTTCAGAAACACCAAAATATGGCTAAGGGAGTAGAATTACTAGTTAGAATTTTAGCATTTTATATTTCTTCTATGGTGAGATGGTAGGGGTTTAAATTTATTTTTGCTACAGTTGTAATCTACATTAAAAATCACAAGAATTAGGGGCCGGCCCTGTGGCTGAGTGGTTAAGTTCGTGCGCTCTGCTTCGGCGGCCCAGGGTTTCACTGGTTCGGATCCTGGGCGCGGACATGGCACCACTCATCAGGCCATGCTGAGTTGGCATCCCACATGCCACAACCAGAAGGACCTACTACTATGTACTATGTACTATGTACTGGGGGGCTTTGAGGAGAAGAAAAAACAAAAGATTGGCAACAGATGTTAGCTCAGGTGCCAATCTTTTAAAAAAAAGTAGTCACAAAAATTACTTAATCTGTAGCCATTGCAATGGTTCTTTACATGGTGAAAGCATCACTGGTTCATCAAACTACCTAGCAGCTAGTAGAATTGGGTAGGGTGTCCTCAGGGGCATTGCCTTGTCAGGTTTTGATGAAACTTTGAAAATCAACGCTTGGTGATAACAGTGGCACAGCTGTTCCATAATATTTCATGTAATCTCATTCCAGTTCTAATCCCATATTCCTCTTAAACCCAGCTCTAAAATCCACCTTCCATGCCACCTTGATAACAGCTGACTACTGCTACTACAATCTCTTGTACTTTCTGCACTGCTTATTTTCCCAGTCTAGCCTAATCTGTGAGAGTCTATCCTCATCTATGAAAGGCATTGGAAGCCAGTGCTCTGCATTTGGGTGCTTCCAAGGGTCGTAGGATCTCAGAGTTGAAACCTGAGTGGTCATCCACAATCATGTTTCCCAGCATAAAGTATCCTGGAAGCCTGAGAAATTACCCACTCCAAGTGTAATATCTTTATGTTGGTGGCTTAGATTCTATTTCCTGCTCACATTAATATATCTGTATTCAAATATGGTAATTTTGTACCTGTTTGCAGCAAGGGTATCAGGAACAGGAAAACAATACATGTAGTACTACCCAGAGTTATATTATGTGGAGCTTCTTTGTGTAGTGGTTGGTCTGCCCCTAAAATAGACAATGGCTGCCTGAAGCTTGGCTTTGTATTTTCAATTATAACGCTGTCATACAGCCACCTCCAATGAAACAGTGATGGAAGTGTGCTTAAATTAATGTGGACTTAGTTGTCCATTATGTGTCTCACCTGCTAATAATAATAATAATAACAATAATACCAGCCAAGATAGATTGCCAGGCTCTTACTCAGCCAATCCCGTGTCCTATCTCATTTAGTCTCCACACTAACTCACTAAGGTAGAAACTAGTGTTAGATTTGTTTTAGAGGTGAGGACACTGAAATGCAGACAGGGTAAGTAACTTCCTTGAGGTCAGCTATCTGATCATGGTGAAGGGAGGAGTGGAAGCAGGCTGTCCGACTCCAGAGCACGTGATCTTAACTACTGCTCTAGTTTGCATGCATAAAAATATGTTAGCTATTCTTCCCATTTCTTAATGTAAACACGGTCTTCAGCTGTAATAAACCTATGCCTTGATTAGGATATTGTAATTCTCTATCATTTAACTACCCCCTCCGTCCACCTAGCATAGTTGTAAGTTACTGTGGGAAAGTATTATGTGGAAATACCTTGAGAAAAGTAATTCAGAAGATTTCTGAATATAGATGACCAGAGAGACGTCTATGGTACAAAATGTTCACATACTGTTGTTTCCATTCGCACTGTAAATCACAGACAATTGGAGTACCAACTTCTTTTCCAAAAGGAAGAGTTCTGAAGATCACGTTTTCTCTGTGCTTGCGGACAATGTTAACAAATTCAAGCTGATTATTTTGTTACCTAATAAATTTTCTGGAAGTACTGTGACAGAAAATTCTCAAGAAATGCATCACTATTACATTTCCAGATAACTTCACATTTCTCCAAGGGTTCATCTGCATACTGTTTTCCCATTCACAAGTGCTCTGAGTTCATTTTATCATTCCATATGTTAAAACAATTAAAATTAACAAAATCCACACAAGGGCATTTCTTTGTCAGCAGAGCACAAACCAGTCAATTTATGAAACTGTGTTCATGCAGAACCATCACTTACTGAAAAGATCCCAGGTGTGTTCCCTGTTATTCATGCAGCAAGTGTGTCAGGGACCCTGCAGATCTAATTAAAATAAGAATTTGTGTGTGTGTCATTGTAGGCGAAGGGTAAAGAAAGACAGTGGCTAAGACACCAAGCTACTGGGGAACTAGATGATGCCAAGATCATTGATGGGCTGACTGGAGAAAAAGCCATCTACAAACGCCGGGGTGAGCTGGAGCCACAAGTAAGTAATGGTGAACTAGTAGCCTCAGATCAGCAGACTCCTGGCTTCTTTACAGACAAATGCTTTCTTGAGTTGCTGTCTTTGTCAAAACACCATAAACCCTGAATATGGCAACCAAGAAGACATTCTATTAAAAAAAGACTAGGAAAAAACATAAATATTATACTATTTATTGTATGAGTCAAGATCCAGCGTAAGTCAAAAAACAACAGGTGCACTCAAACTGAGTAATTTAAGGAACAGTTAATAAAGAGACTATTTACACAGGTAAGGGTGGGGTTTAGGAAAATCAAAAAGAGACAGTAAGTAGCTAATAACAGGGGTCTAACCCATCCCTAGATCTAAAAGGGCAGAGGGAAAGAGCCCTTACTGGAACCTAGAGAAGGTAGTTTATGGAGAGGGCAGCCACACAGGAGCTGTGGCCTTCAGGAGAAGATGGCTCACCCGTGGGCCACAGCAGAGAAGGGAATAAATATCCCATCCTCACCCTCTGATCTCCTGCCAGTGCCTCCCACCAGCAGAGCCCACTGGAAGCCAGCAGCCAAGAGAGAAGCTGATGCCATCCACGCAGATCAGCTCCAGGACACAGCAGGGTGCCCTGGAGAGAAACTGAAGACACTCAGTGTCTAATCCCAGAGGGTTATACAAGTGAAAACACTAGAGCAATGTTGCTAGTTTTGTACTGTTCTGTTACTTTAAAGATTTCTGTCCATCCTATAATTGAAGAAAATTTTAGAATTTTGAAGGAATTCTCCCTTAAATAACTCTAATTGTAGTATGTGAAGTTTTAGGCAGCCATAATATTAAAATTTTGGCAATACAATGGCAATAACGTAAAATACTGAGTCTCTTGGAGGCTCTGTGACTTCCTCTATCCCTGAATAACCAGAATTGCTAAGTAGCCACTGAGAGGTGGCGGTGCAGTGACTGGTGGGGGAAAAGGAGTCACTTACTCCATTTAAATGTTTATTCAGAGAAGATCCTTCGGTAATTTTGGAAGTTCTTACTTCTGTGTCATCAATGTGAGTCAAGGCTGCTTTCTTTACTTACTGACTCATTGTGGGCAACGAACGTGTTTAGATCCATCTAAACTTGTGAGCAGTCGTGAAGGCGTATGTGTCACTGCTCTTAATTTAGGCAGACTCCACAAGTCTTTAGGACACATATAGAATTTGTCTCAGATCATTACACTCTAACACCCAAGGTATTTTTTTGAAATTACTAACACTGCTCATTAGCTTTCATACATGTCCACAAGTGTATAATAACGGAATAATCTGGAATTTTTCTTCTTCCTTTTTTCTTGTAAGTAAAACTGAGAAGTATACTTTTGTTTTTAATCTGCAAATTGGTACGCAGGAGTCCAAAATCAAACTGAAATTCCTAAGAGTTTCACATTTTAATTGACAATTGTTGCTAAACAGCAGTTAGATGCCACTTGCATGCCTTTAACTGCCAAGAAGAGAAAGGAGAGGCAGTAACTCTGTGACTGGAAGGAAGAGAAAACTGAGACTTGCTAAAGACAGAAGACCTTGAAGAAATACTTTCCTTCAGTTCTTTGCCAGAACCACCCCCCACATAACCTTGTTTTAGGAATCTGACATTTCTTGTAGACTATGTGGAAAATGATTTTAAGGTCACTCGTATGGCAGGTACGAGTAAAATTGATGTGGGTTTCCAAAATAGTCTTCCTAGAGTAACTGACTCCAAGGCATGATGTGAACAAATGACATGTTGGGGTTTATATCTTTCCAGATTGTGAATTTTAAGACAGCGTCAGCCTCAGTGAGGCAGTTTTACTAGACTAGGTTGGGCCTTGAAAGGACCGTATTCTGAAGGAAAATCTTTCCCATGTGGCCCCGACTACCAGCACAGGCCTGAAATTCCATTTGCTGAAATACAATATGTAGACACGCCTTTCCACCTGCCAGGACAGCCTTGTGCAGTGCCGAGCCTACAGCTGATCTGCCTGCCTCCTGGCTGGCACTCTGGGGCCTGTGTGAGATCCCCAGAACAGCAGCCAGTGATGGTTCTCTGGTTCACAGGGCTTGTCTGTTGTTCGCTTCCTCAGCTGGGCAGCCTCCAACAGAAACCCAAGCGCCTGCGCCTGGTGGTGGATGTGTCTGGCAGCATGTACCGCTTTAACGGGGTGGATGGCCGGCTGGAGCGCTCCATGGAGGCCGTGTGTATGGTTATGGAAGCCTTTGAGAACTACGAAGAGAAGTTCAAGGTAATGACATGAACTAAGGATGATGAGAAGCATCACTGACCACATCTGCCCAAGAGTCAGCTCCGAGTTAGGGCATGATGATGGGTAGGTGGAGGCAGCTCCGCCAGAGTGGACAAAAACCTTCATCTTCTCATCAGCTCATTTAGCACCCTGGAGAAAGTGAGCCTTTTTTTAAATCTGCTCTAATAATCAGAAAATGATGTCATAATTTAAAGCGCAAATTACTACAGAAGAAAGAGCTGCACTTTATAAGTTGTGTGATATTAGCCATAGTGTTGGGGGGAATAAAAAGCACTTAGAAGCACCACAGTCTCTTCCCCAAATTTCTCAGAGCCACAATCCTCATCCCAATCCCCCCGCCCCTCGCCCCGCCATTATTGCCCCATCGCCACCCAGGCAGCCTCCCAGGCTTTGAGGACACCCTCAAAGTGTGCTGTTCTCAGCATTGCTATGCCTTTCCAAGTGGATGAGTATTACAATGAAGGTGGTCACCCTAGGAGAAATGCAGCCTGATATTTAACCTATTTCCGTTTTGTTCTTGCTCAGTTTGCTCTGCATCCGCCTTCAGAGGTCTGAGCATGGAGAAGGGATCCCCCATAGCCGTGTTACTGCCTAAGAAGAGCTCAGTAGTACACTCTTAATGAGCCACAGAGAGCACCTGCACGCCTGGCCCTTCCCAGAGCAAATAACCTTGAACACAGTCACATGCCGTGTAATTATTATCAAAAGTTCAGTTGAGAGAAATAGTATATGTGTAGACCTTTGTAAAGAGTACACAGTCTATCCATAGATATTCTGGATTGTATTTGGGATCAAACACATCCTTCAGAAATAGGTGAACCTAGCTCACGAGTTGGCTCGACATCCACCTACAGCTCAGGACTGCTGTCCTGAGTCATGTCTGTGTGTTATGATGGATACAGAAAGAAACACATTAGTGAAACTCATTACTTCATTTACTTTAGGCCATTTTTGAGGCTCATACAAGGGTCCTTTGTATGAAGCTCTACATGAGAGATTCCTTTTAGAATTAAGGGGTAGGAAAAAGGCAGCTTTAGTCCGTGAATGCTGTGGGTTGCCAGGCTCTAGACAAGTACAGGATACAAATACAAATAGGACATGGACTTTCACCATGGGGAGTAGCTTTGTTTCCCTTAAAGAACTGGAACGTGTTTCCCCTTGTGATTAGTGAAAACCGTGGAACTGTTCAAGATTCCATCTGAGGTTTTAGTTGCCAGGAAGCTCAGAGCTAAAATCAAAGACCAGCTATGACAACTTTGTTATGTCTCACAGCTTTCACACTAGTATTCAGCTTTTTCCTTCCCTTGACACCCCCTCCCTCAAGATGTAAGTTTTTCTTGATTTTGATTTTTGATTTTTTTATGTTTTATGGATTTATAGAAAACATTTATTTTCAAATACTTTAGATCCTTTCTACTATGAGATGGAATATAATTCTTAATCACTTAGACCACTGGTGACCAGTGGATGGTGAGACAGACATTGCATCAGCATAAATCCCACGTAATGTTTTAAAACCTTGGGTTCTGCTAATATTTGGATCAGCCCATCTACCTCTTTTGTGGATCTTGACGGTCAGAGTTCCTCAGCTGCCTTTGGGTTATATGGAGATTTTAATCCACTACAGACCATAGCAAACATACCGCTATTAAAATTGACATTCGCATATTATCCAGAACAAAATTTCCAGTTAGAAAGAGGATTTCTATACCTTTGAGAGTAGAGCTGCTCTGATATGTGAAACTGCTCCTTCTAGGTTTTTAGAAATGTTATTAGGAGTTAACCAAGAAATTGGTTGACACAGCTCCCCAGGACTGGGTAAAGGATTAGACAGAGAACAGAAGGTGCACCGCTAATAGGGAGCTCAGAGAGCCACTCCAATAGCCTGCAGGGAGATGGTGTGATCATCACAGAGCATGTGGGTATTTCGTTGCATCTCACACAGCAGAGTGTATAGAGAGATTCATATTTATCTAGTTCTCACTGTTAAAAAGTCTGTCGTCTGGAAAAACTATTAATGAAACTGCATATGCCACACAAAAAAGAAACAGTATCAAGGAAATGAGCTTTTTGCAAGATGTTCTGTTTTGTTTCTAATTGACAATTACAAACCAAATTGTTGCCATATGACGTGCTGGATTTCAAGAAAATTACCAATGTTAATTAAGCACTTGCTAAGAGCAGAGTACTCTGCTAGGCCAGAGTTCCCTGCCATCCTTGAACTTGTTGCCTAGTGCGGGAGACATGTAAAAACTACTGATTCTGATGGAAAATTCAATGAGAGATGGGCAGTAACAGGAACGAACAGAGCACTCCTCTCCCCCGGGCCTAAAGCAGGATTTTGCTGACAGTGTCTTCAGTTACCACAACAGTGTGAAGAATTTCCTCAGTTTGTGTCACTAAAACCACAGATATATTGAGAAGACAACCATAGTAATATATGACTGAGAAATCCAGTCATATATTTATAGCAAGAAATTATAGCAAGACACCAAGATAAAATCTTTTTTTTCAAGGCTTAAAGTAGCTTTATCTTTTTTTTTGATGCTATTAGATTTTTAACAGGTCGTACTTTAAAGGTCTTGGTTTTGTGCATTTTCTTGCTCTTATAAACATAGTCCTCACATTGCCTACAGTTCCTTCAGAGCTGTTTTTAAGAGGATAGAAAGTCTTATGAAACCAGTGCATTAAAATCTTTCCAACAAAAGGAAAAGACCTTAAGACTTCACAAAACAAGCTCTTTGAGGAAAGGTGGTACTTAGATGAGTGTCTGGAGGGGTGAGGGAGGGGACGGGATGGGGGAGGCATATGGATCCTCTTCCTGCAAATTCCTCGTCGTGTCCATAGACTTCAGAACTGGAGTCACCTCGCAGGCCATTTACTCCTCTCTCCTAATTCTTCAGACGGGAAACCGAGACCCAGAAACATTAAGGACTTTCCCCAGAGTCAGAAGGCTAGTTGGAGACAGTTGGACAGAGCCCAGGACTCTTCATCCGTTCATTTGTTTTCCCTTTTTGGTTTTGTTTTTGAACTTTCCCCCTTATTTCCCAACTTTTTTATTTTGGAAAAATTTAAACCTACAAAAAAGTTGAAAGAAGAGTAAAATGAACACCCATATGCCTTAACTTATATTTGCCAATTGTTAGTATTTTCGCTCATTGGCTTTATGTTTCTCTCTAAATATGTACTCTTTTTCCCCCTGCACTGAATCATTTGAAAGTAAATTATAAACATCGTAATACTTTACCTCTGTTTTATTATGCTTCTCCCAAGAGTAAGGACATTCTCTAACACAACCTCAATACAATTACCACATATAAAAAAATTATCAATAATTTTATAATATCTTCTAATACCCAATCCAAATTTACTTTTCCCAACTATCCCCAAAGTGTCTTTTCTAATTTTTCCCCCCCCCCAATCCAGGATCCAGCCAAAGACCCCACCTTCTCTTTGGTTGTAATGTCTCATTAGCCTCTTTTAATCTGGAAGCCACCTCCCCTGCCACTGCCGTGTTTGCTTTTCCTGATGGTCACTCTCTTGAGAGTCAAGATCGGTAGTTTTGTAGAATGCCCTTCGTTCTGGATTTGTCTGGCTGTTTTCTCATGGTGCCATTTACCTTGTCCCAATACCCCCTATATTTCTAGAACTCCTAACAGTCTTCCCCCTCCCCCCAGGTACGTTGGAGACTTTGTAGAATCCTCCCACCTCCCCTAACACTGACGTGTCTCAGGCTGAGTGGCCTGTGGGTAAAAGGTACAAAGGAGTCAGAGTGAAGCGGAAGCCTCTGCTCCACTCCCCCAGCCCCCGGTCCCCTTCTGGTGGCGACCACTGCGAGTGGACTTTTTGGTATCTTTCAAATACATCAAGAGGCAGCATACCATTCACTTTGTTCTGTGTCTTTACATTATATGATCACACTGAACTCATTTCATTTCTCTGTGCTTTCATTTTCTCATTTGTGAAAGAAGCACAAGGACTAGGAATAACTAATGAAAGGCTGTAATTTATTTACTCAGCAAATAGACAATGATGCATGAGCAAAAGACAGTTTTAGGAGCTCCTAGTGAAAAATTCATATTCTATAGCCCAGGATGCCATCACAGGCGGTGTCCTTAGCAACTCAGCACCGTGCTCTGAGACTCCCCACTCCTCAGTTCCAGACAGTTCTTAGTGTTGTCTTCCTGCAGTTATCCCTCTGCTATAAAGGTGTCTGCTCTGTATTTGCTTTGAAACCTTCAGAAGCCTCTGGTCTGGCCCGGTGATCTAGACTCCTCTCCGAAACCTCTCTCGGCATCTGCTCTGTGTTTTGCTTGGCATGGGTTCAGCTCCTGAGCTCCAGGTCATTACAGGCCAGGCCCAGGAGGCTCATTGAAGTCAGCCTCCACTTTTTATTCCACCTTAGCATGACTCATGCCAAGCCACAGGGATCCTTGAGCAAGAATTACTGAGAAGGAAAGGTAATTCTGTGGCAGGACACATTTCAAAGCCATCTGGAGTTTGTAAAGTTCCTCACAATTGTTCTACTAACTGAATTCAATTATTCTCAGAAACAGTATTTACAGTAGGTCACCTAAGACAAGAGCAATGTTATTTGCTAGTAAGCAGCATAAACTCCTCTAATCTTAAAATCAGCAGAATTTTTTATGTTCATATAGCTCTTAAACCCTAGAGTGAAAGTGGAATGGCAGTGGTTACGTGAGCCATTTTATTTAAGTCAGGAAGCATTTTTTTCCTTTATCTTCATTCCAGTTTGTTCCTCGTGATTTCTCTAAGACCCCGGGGATGTTTTCACTGTAACCTAAAGTAAACCCTCCTTTCAAAAGCTCTTAGTGTCTTAATTTTTTTCTTCGAAGAACTGGATAACACCAAAAATTAGGTGAGCATTTCTCCACTGAGCGTTTAAATAGTGACACTAGAAAACAGACTTATTTGGTTATTGAGAAGTTGGACTTTGAAAAAAAAGAGCTCAAGTGATTGTTCCATGGAGACATATAAACTATATTCTAAGGCCATGGTTTCCTAACAGTGTAACAGGGAACCCCTGAGGGGTGTTGAGGCGCACGGGTGAGTGGGTAGCGCTTTTTACCCCTCCCCCCGCTATCCCCAATTCAACCAAAACTGTTCCGCGTATATTGATATTGCATGATGTTTCACAGTCTGGGCTTCTGTGCAATATTTTGTTGGGAGAAATTCCACTGCTAAAAAACTTTTTAAATGAAAGAGTTAGAAAACCGCCATTCTAGGGTCAATACTGATTGTTATTTCTTATAGACTCTGGAGGCTTTCTTTTTAGAAAAGGCTTCATCAATCCTTGGGTAGATTTAGATGATTCAGTCCCTTGATAGGAGAAAAGAAGGCACAGGTGTTCCTACGACTAAGTGAAGCAGGCTTTTTCAGTCCATTTCTTGAGCATACCACTGATTTTTCATAGAATCTTGGGGGCAGGAATGAGCTTGGAAATTATTTTCACCAACCTGTTTGTTTTACAAGATGAGAAAATCAAGATTCAGAGAGGTTAAGTGCTTTGCCCAAGCACACACAGCTAAATTGGAAAAGCCAGGACTTCTGACTCCCACTTCAGGACCTTTTCTTTTTTAAAGGGCGACTATATTATATTGACACAATTATTGGATAATGGTTTTGGAAAAGTGGACACTGAACAAGTCAAGTAAATAAGAAAGAAAATAAAAGAATAAAAAGAAATAAAGAGAAGCCTGCTATGAAATCTGTACACAAGATAAAATTTCCATTTATAAGAAATAAAATTGAAGTAACCATGCAAAAGACACACCAAGAAAAATAAAGAGCCCTTTCTTAATTGATGTTTTATCCCTATTTCTTGCATCCATTTTATTTCTGCCTAATTGGTATTTTTACAAAACTGTAATTCAGGAACAAATATACTATTTGCATAGAGTATCTTCTCTTCCCCTTAGCACTTCATCATCCAAAGGAGGTAAAATAGATAGACCTTTCTCAAAGAGACTTTCGTCAGAAAGGCTGGGTTAACTCCCAGAAGGATGTAGAAAGATATGATCCAAACCTGCACCTTCTGGGAAAACTCATTCTATCAAAAAATTAGTTCAGTGTCTGTAATTCGCCTTTTCCCAATGCCTCAGGAATATTTCACAGAAATGTTAGAAATGGAAACCAATCATCCTATCAGGCTCAGTCTTTGAATAAATTCTTATTGCTCCATGGAGATAGAACCAAAGACCAATACACAGACTTCTCTGAACCCTTTCAAAGTTAAACAAGAATTCAGATTGACTCAATTGTTGGTGTAGGAATAGTGGCCAAGCCAACCATTCAAAAAGCTTAAGTAGAGACTGGGGCAGGGGAGGATGACTGGGTTACTTCTCTCTAGTAAAAACATTGGATTTAGAGTCAGAGCACAAAGATTTGGCTTCTACCTCTCCCAACACTAGATCTCTGACCTTAAAAACTCTGTCATCTCTCCGGGCATCAATTTCTTCATTTGTGAAATGAGGTTAACAACTCCTACCCCAAAGGTTGTGGAGAGAATCAAAATGGGATGAGATATAGAAGCAATGTGCAAACTATAAAGAACTATACAAGTGTTGACATTGTATTCATTAAATGTATCATCCTGTCCTTTCAATGATCCTGTGAGGTTAAGTGTAACAGAGATTATCCCTATTTGTCAGAGAGATTAAGTGATTTACGAGCATATAGTGTTAGAGGTCATCTAAACCAGCATTATTTACAAGGTAGAAACAAGATTTGGAAAGGTTAAGTGACTTGCCATAGGTCAAAAAGCTTGTTAATGTTAGAGCCAAGTCTAGAATCCTTGACCTTCAGAACATTACCCTTTTTATACCAACTTCTATGATATGAAGAAAGGTTAGCTAACTAATACTATATATTATTGGCTAACACCCTAGTGTTCTATTGGCACTTCTGTTGACCTTTTAAATCACTTATTTACCTTTTAATCCTTTGCTGCCCACTGTCAGTAGTGCCATCTTAGAATGGTGTATTTGGATGTCTAGAAGGAGGTGAGGATTCCACACATGATCAGTCTTCAGAAACAGCCCAGATGATTGTCTCATACCTACTTGTAATATGGGTGTGTAATAAAGCATAGCTTCTCCTAAAGTCAGCAAATGATTATCCTGCCCAATAGAAATTTAAACAGAAATCTTATTCATAAGAAATGCTAATAGCTCTTTGTTATAAGCAGAGCTTTCTTTGCAGTCTAAGTATTATAAATCATCCTTATTTGATGATGAATCTTTGTGTCTTGGACTGAAACTCCGCATTTGTTTTCATCTGTAATACCTTACTATAAATGAATGAGATTTTCTAAAGAAAATATAGCAAAAGGGCATTTAAACAAGTTTCTAAAGCACAGATGTATTAAATTGGTCTCCTCTAGTTGAGGCTTTTCCTTACTACTGTGGTTGCATATTTATGTTGGATGCTAAATCCGAGACTCCGCAAGGATTTAAGGGATCCTCTGAAAGGTGGAGAAATCATGCTCACAAAAATTTTGAGCTGCTCAGAAAAAGTTATGATCTAAGTGTTAGGTGGTTTGCTAAAGACAGCGAGGTTCTTGTTTAGTGACTCCTATGATTCCTCCAGGGAAGGACACGCTTCAGACGCTGCCAAGTCTGATTGACAGTAGTCATGGCAGGAACCAGACTGGGTGAATGGCGGAGTCAGGAGTTAGAGAATGGAAATGAATGCATTTACATACTTTCTCCTTTAACCCAGATAGTTTTGAGGATTAGCAAATTACTGTCAGTAAAACGTGTTGGGATCCTTGGAGAGTAGATACTAGATAATTATGACATAGAAGTATTGTTTTTAATGGAAGCTTTAAATGATCTACAGGAACACCAGGGAATGCTCCACATTTGGATGTACTTTGGATTCCTCTCAAGCATTTTATTTACCTTTGGCACAGAATCATCCCCAAACCCATCTGGAAGATGAGAGCCAGAGCCTGCAAACCATTTTATAAACCCCCTCGTGTCCCTTAGGTGTGTCTTCTCAGCCTTTGCAATACTAACTAGGCCGACAAAAGCAGATCCTTCTGTAAATAGCACTTTCCTTACCACAAATAAAGGAATGGGGAAAAAAGGAAGGAAGAAAGGGAAGAAGGGAGGGAGGAAGAAAGGGAGGTCTGCAGTCCACCTGTCTTATCTCATTTGCCTTAAAAAGTATAGTGTGCTTTTTTTCTCCTGGACAAATAATTAAATGGTAGGTAGATAGATCAATCAGTCAATCAAATAATAGATGGGTAGTTACTAAAATGTTTCTAAAGTGTTTAAATCAGCCAGTATCTGTTTTTGATCAAGAGCATCCAACAACTCATTTGACCGCTGTTTGTTTAATAATTAACTAGCAACTTTTTCCCTTGCAGTAACCAGTTATGCCAACCCTGTGAGCAGACCACATGGTCAAGTATTTATTTACATCGTCTCATCCATGGTCATCTGATTAGTCAGAGTTTTAACCATCAGTTTAAAGGGAGGAAGAAGTCTAATACATTTATAGCCCTCTAACCTCAACCAAGTAAGAGAAACCTACTTCTGTTTAAGGAACTGATCTTATCCCTCATGTGTAAGATCCTGTTCACAGATTACTTCACCAGCCGCGTAATGAAAGCAGCCTGCCTGGCACCTTCTCAGGAGAACTTTATTCTTGGCTCAAAATGGTTCCTGCTGTGACCATTATCAAATCAGATTTGACAGGGCCTCGAGCATGCTTCCATGAGGAATCCTGCGGGCTTTCTCCACATCCGTGCCAATCCCAGCACTGAACACGTGGGTGACCTTAGTCAGGAGGATACTGAAACCAGTACTTTCCTCATTGTCAAGAACTGTACAACTTTTAGGTTTCAAATTTTATTGTTACCTTTTCACTACATTGATAGAAAACTATAATAAGGAGATTTTTTTTTATATATATGGAATTTGTTACATCCTTAGAATGCATTTATTTGTCAAGCGTTTTTAACGTGTTTGTAAGTTTCCCTCACAATTCTTTAGTATCGTCCTTTGTATTTAAAAAAAACTCCCTTAAAACCAGGCGTAGAACAATCTCCCAGCCTCCTGTCCAAGGCCCTCCTTTGACCATGCCCTTCCCATGGAGCCACTTTCTAGATCATGCTCCCACTTCCTGGATCCCCAGCTGTTCTGCTCAGATGCCTCCAAGGCTGCTTCCAGAGCCTGCTTGGGCCTCTTTCTTAGGTCCGTCTTCCTAAGGCAGACTGGCCAATGGTGTCAGCACCCAAGTCTGAGGGATGGCCAAGGGGCAACTGTATGGAGGAGTATGATGGTGTGTGGATGTGAGGGCCGGGTGTCCACACACATGCGTATGAGGTGTCTCACAGCGGGGGACAGAGCCAAGTGTAGAAAGAGAAGACGTAAACTGAAAACCAGGGGCCAGTACTGCCTACACCACCGTGTTCTTACACGGAACTTCAAGGAGCCCGACTATTTGAAATTTGACTCCCCAAAGGTCACCATTGATTCTGATGTCCAGAGGTCATTAGTCACCATTCTCCTTGATGGCCATGGCTAGTGTTGCCCAACTGTTGCCCAACTGTTCCCTGAAATCCTGCACACTCATTTCCCAGGGTGACCCCACCTTCCTGCTTCTGCTGCTGCTCTCTCCCCTGTCTTCTTCACTCAGCTCTGTTTCTTTCTCCCACCGCACCGTGGAGGATGCTCCTGAAGTTCTGTTGAGGGGTCCTCTGCTGTTCTCTCTCTGCGTGTTTTCCCTTGGCAGTCGTAAATTCCCCTCCTGGGGATGACAGACGCACCTCCGACTACATGAAGTAGATTTCTACTCTGATTTCTCCTTGAATGCACAATTTCAGCATGTCTAAAATGGAGCTCATCTTCCCCAAATAACTCAACTTGCCTTCTGACTTCCTATTTTGGCATAAAAATTATTTCAACAGGAATTTTTTACTTCTTTTCACTTTAAATATGATGGTTTCAGTTATGAGTTGTTTTTTGTCAATCACCTTGGGCTAACCACCATTTCACATGATTGCTGGAGGAAAAAAATGCATTCCAGCTTCCAAACAGCTTATTTGTAAAAGAATGTAGCCCACATGGGAAAGGAAAGCTTCTTAGTGCCCCAACTTGATTGCAAACTCTCTTAAGGCATTCGTGCCATAAACACAAAGGCATACTCATAGATACTAAAATTCAAAGATGAATAAGATAGGACCTCAGCCTTCAAAGAACTCACCAGTTAAAAAGGAACAGACATGAAAAGAAATAATTGCCTTCCCCTACAACACCTAGAGTAGTGTTTTGCATATGGTAGGTATTCAAAAGACAGCTGTTGATTGATGGTTGGTTGGTTGGAGAATATATATCAGTGGTTCTTAAGCATTTTGTCCCCTTGTACTCCAAGTGCTCCCTAAAATCTTTTGCCCAAGACCCAGACTCAGAGTTTTCTTTGCAGATGCCCCAGTTGCCCAGATACCCTGAGGTCTATTCTAACCTTCATATTAGCATCACAAAAATTCTTAGAGGGAGGTGGGAGTGGAGAAGGGAATTGGGGGGCAAACCCAAGAGTGGGAGAGAACCACCTTACCCCAATTATAGTTTGCTTCAGGCCCCAGATTTCTTTCCAGTTTCTGTAAAAGAGCTGCACCTCACTCTCGGCTCTATCCTTTCTTAACAGACAGGAATTTCTCATGTGCATTGTGAAATATAGAGAATTAAAAAGATATTTCCTAAATTGAAAAATATATGTCATACACTAAGTAGAAAAGCAGATTATAAAATCACATGATCACTGTTATCCATTTTAGTTAAAAACTATGTTGTTGTAGATGTGTATGTGTGTGAATGCGCAATCTCTTACACATATATTGAAAGGAAATAAAAGCCTAGGAACTTATACAACAAAACATTAACAGAATTTGTCTTTGAGTAATGGGATTATGGATAAGTTTTACTTTCTTTTTTGTGCTTTTCTATAATTTCTACAGTGAATTTGTTTCACTTTTGTGTTCAGGAAAAAAGTGTATATATTAGTTTTCCATTGCTGTATAACAAATTATCACAAACATAGCAGCTTTAGAGCTATACCCATTTAGTAAGTCATAGGTCTGTAGTTCAGAAGTCCAGGCAGGCTCAGCTGGATTCTCTGCATAGAGTCTTATAAGGCTGAAATCAGGTGTCAGCCAGGCTGGGCTCTTACTTGGAGGCCCTGGGAAAGAATCTGCTTCCAAGCCCATTCAGATTGTTGGCAGAATTCAATTCTCTGTGATTGTAGGACTGAGACTCATTTCCTTGCTGGCTCAGCCAGGGTCGCTCATAGATGCCACTCTTGGGACCTTGCCCGATGGTCCCTCCATCTCAGCCATGGATAACACCCACATGTCAGATCTCCCCATGCTTCAAATCTCTCTGCCTTCTGCTTCTACCACCAACCAGAAAAAAACTCTCTGCTTTTTAGGGCTTGTGTGATTAAATTAGGCTCACCCAGATAATCACCCTTTTGATTAACTCAAAGTCAACTGATTAGTAGCCTTAATTACATCTGAACAATCCCTTTTGCCACATAATATACCATAATCACAAGTGATAGCCCATCATATTCACAGGTCCTGCGTCTACTTGAGGGAAGAGGATTACATAGGCCGTGTATACCAGGGGGCAGGAATCTTGGGGGCCACCTTAGCATTCTGCCTACCATAGTGTGTGTGTGTATTTCATCTTCTTTAACTCTCCCCTGAAAGTTGAGAATGGAGTTCCTGGTAGCCGCTGAAGCCCTCATCACACTTTCTACCTCCTACTAGAAAGCAGAGATGACACAAGAGGATAGACCAGAAGTGAAGGAACCTGGAATTTGTTGCCTTTGTTGATAAACACACATCTGCCTCTCTGCATTTCTCCATGGCTGTACATCAAGCACATCTGGACAATAACAGCCCCAGAGTTGGAAGCTTATGACAGTTCTTTAGTGGAGAGAGGCTTCTAACTCTCTGATTCTCTTGCCTATAGTATGACATCGCTGGACACTCTGGAGATGATTACAACATTGGTCTAGTTCCAGTTAACAAAATCCCCAAGGACAATAAGCAAAGACTGGAAATACTGAAGGTAAATGCATTCAGTTACCTCTGTATTGTGCAAACTTCCACCAGATTAGGTAAAGTATCTTCTGGTCACTGAAAAGATTTATTGAAAAAGCAGCAGATACAGGAAAGAAAAAGACTTGCTATTTCACATTCACAAACACTAGCATTAAACTGAGAAAACACTTATCATAACTAAAATCCTTTTCTCCGTCATACAAAATTTAAACTTTTTTCCCTACGTATTTTCAGAGTGCTCAACATTGTATCGGGATTCTACAACCTAGGTCCCCTCCTATCCTATACAGTTCTTCTCAGCCCCTAGATATTTCAGTAGAAGGAAAAGAATGACCCCTTTTAGAGTACTCTCTAGCCCCAATTTTATGTATTTCTTAGCATTTTCTAATGGCAAATTCAGTTTCACATACTTAGATCTACAATGGAAACACAGACACCATGATTTTAAAGTAAATTTCCTCCATTGCTAGCAATGTAAACAGAGTGTTGAGTATTATAACTTTGCTTACTGGAAACTCAACCCATTCCTTATTTTTCCTCTGTGTCATCTCCATCCTCTGGTGTGATACCAAGTTTTATATTTTCTTACATTTTATTACTTTAAATGGGAGCTTGAATTTTAAAAGTAAGTGCCAACTGGGATACTTTTGGAACATTTCCTGTTTCTAACGGAAGTCTTAGCCACATACAAACATCACTGTGTACTGTTGTCATTCTAAGGTGCAAATTAAATAGAACTCACTCAGAGACTTCTTATTAATGTGTAAGAGTTGGTATTTATGTATTCTCGTGGTCAATCAAAAAATCATCATGTTTGTTAAAAAAGGAGTTGCTCAGGGGCCGGCCCGGTGGCGCAGTGGTTAAGTTCGCACGTTCCGCTTCTCAGCGGCCCGGGGTTCGCTGGTTCGGATCCTGGGTGCGGACATGGCACTGCTTGGCAGCCATGCTGTGGTAGGCGTCCCACGTATAAACTAGAGGAAGATGGGCACGGATGTTCGCTCAGAGCCAGGCTTCCTCAGCAAAAAGAGGAGGACTGGCAGTAGTTAGCTGAGGGCTAATCTTCCTCCAAAAAAAAAACAAAAACAAAAAAAAACAAAAAGAAACAAAAAAAAAAAAAAAAAAAGGAGTTGCTCACCCATGGCTTTTGTGCAATCTCTCTTACCCCCAGACAATGCATGCCCACGCTCAGTTCTGCATGAGTGGGGACCACACGTTAGAGGGGACAAAACATGCCATCCAGGAAATTGTCAAAGAAGAAGCTGATGAGTACTTTGTCATCGTCTTAAGTGATGCAAACCTGTCACGATATGGAATACACCCTGCCAAGTTTGCCCAAATCCTGACAAGCAACCCTCAAGTAAATGCTTTTGCTATTTTTATTGGATCTTTAGGTGATCAAGCAACCAGGTAAGTGTCACCTCAGGATATAGCAAAGGGCAAGTATCGAGATACTTGAGTACCTGAAACGTGCCATTTCATGGGCCTAGCATCATGAGGGGCACTGGGGGAGATGGAAGAAAAACAGAAACTGGAG
Organism: Equus quagga; assembly: GCF_021613505.1. Classification (NCBI taxonomy): domain Eukaryota; kingdom Metazoa; phylum Chordata; class Mammalia; order Perissodactyla; family Equidae; genus Equus; species Equus quagga. The sequence goes on along the minus strand of NC_060272.1, from coordinate 53,804,387 downwards.
TTGATAGTCTAGTTGAGGGGATATAATGTTCTCGCTTACGTTTGGATAAGCAATAATTATTTTAAGTTAATTCTTTTCAGTTTATATTTAAGCCAACAATAAGATAATTAGCAAATTGATTTGTCCACTAATAAATTAGACAGTATTTTGTATATTTTGCACTTCATTGCAAGATCTGAAGCTCAGTTCTAATCAGTTCATGTTCAAATCATATTCAAAGTAGCAAGCGTCTACTATTTTCCTAGCATAAGAGATTTGTCTATATGTGTGTGTGTCTATATATATACAGACATACATATATCTAGACATATACTTATATACACATAGATAGGTGGACACATATAGATAGATAGCTATCTCCCTTCTTATATCCATTCCTTCTTACTGGAGAGAGAAGGCAGGTGAAACACTTGAAGATGGTGTAAGATGGTATATATAGTAAGATGCTACACTGAATATACTGAATATTCAGTAGAGGAATTTATGGTCAGATAATAAATACCATCATGGATGATCTGAAAGGAGAGATCTGGAAACACTTTCATTTCTTAAACACAGTAACATTTATCTTTTCGAATTACAAAACACAGGTGAAAGTATATCTCCTCCAAAAAAATTTCTGCCGAAAAGCACACAAGGCCACGTACCATTATGTTATTCCACCTCTTTGACCTGCCGTGCTCTGTGGTATAGAGTCCCGTGTAGACTAGGAAATGTCTTAGTGTCCAAAGTGCTGGTGTGAGTAAGGTTAAGAATAGACTTAATATCATGTAACTACAGTCACTTTATTACAACTGACTTTGCATTTTTCTCAGTTTTCCGTGTTAGCCTCTCCTAGAACTTCCATGTCCTTGAACACAAACCATACCTTTTCTACCCAGATTTGCTTCAGGACCAGCCCAGTATTAAGCAGACAGCAAGCTCAACAAATACTAGTTGAGCTGAAATAGCTATTTTGTCTTTCTAGTGAACAGATCCTGTTTGAATACTTAAGAAAGCACAATAATACCCTTGTGGTTTCCTAGGGAAATGGTCCAACATCCACTGGCAAAAGATATGTTGCAGAATTAGCTGGTCTACCGGGCATGCCAAATGTATGATACTACACAGGATGGTTGACTTTTATTAAATGTCATTCCAAAACCAAACTTTGTTGGCCCAGTCAAAGGAGGCATTCTTTTGGATAGAACTGCGTCTTATACTTTTATTGCCTTCAAAAATGGCCCTTTGTTCCAAATGATAAATTGGCATTTAAAAAAAATTATCATAAGCCTATATAACCTCAGTGTCATCAAAGCAGCAATTGCATAAGTCAGATTACCTTTCACAGTGTGTGATGGGGGGCAAAAACAAAAAAACAAAAACGAGAGAGAAAGAACCACTTGGGGTTTGGCTGGGCAACATTTTTCAAAGGCCTGTTTTCTAAGGCAGGAAAAGCACTTAGAAGTACAGTGTGAGGCCAGCACATTCGCTGGACCCAGGTGAGCTAATCCCAGATTGGTCCCTGGGGCTCTGTTCTGTCAAGGGAATATAAAATACCAGAAAATGACAGAAATAAAAGGGAGAAAATTTTGTCTTTTCAAATTCACTGATTTTTCTCACTGAAAAGACTGTGCTTTGGTTCAGTGCTTTCAATGTTTCTTTCCCTGTTGCTCTTCCAAGTTTTTCATTGCCTAGTGACAGCCAAGTCAATTGCAGGCAGGGGGAAGGTATTAGAAAGTAAAAACTTTCTTTCCTAAGAAGCCATTTGGATGCTGTGGTTTGCGGGGACAGGAGGTGGAAGGGGAGCCCCAATTTGCAATGGTAATTTTCTTTCCCTTTCCATCCTGACAGGCTTCAGAGAACTTTACCAGCTGGCCGATCTTTCGTTGCCATGGATACCAAGGACATCCCTCAGATTTTACAACAGATCTTCACCTCCACCGTGTTGTCTAGTGTTTAAGAAGTGCCCTTCATCACCCTGATGGCCCTGGGATTTGAAATGAGATAGGAATAAAGAGTGCTCTGAAGAAAAGAAGACATCTATAAAGTCAACCCGTGGAATAACAGGATAATTCTGGCGTTCCTGGGTCTTCCTGCACTTGCTCAGTATCCAGAATTCAGAAAAGCAGCCAGAGGGAGGCTTGTGCATGGAAATCTACAACCACTGATGGGCTTAAGATCATTAGAGGAAGCAAGTTGACCTGCATTTATGAAAGGTCGGGGTTAAAGGAAGGTGGATTGAGAACTATAGCACTTGGTCTGTTTCCAGAAACCTGAGGGAAAGAGAATACCTTGCTTTTGCCTTAACACAGCATCTGGTCACCTAAAATAACAAAAGTGACCCCATCAAACTAAGCCTTTGATGCCACATTCTGACATTGAGATTCAAGTCTGCGCAAGTCCGCCCAACCTGTCCCTGTGCGATGATGATTTTTATTTTCTCTGCTACTCTGTATCGCCCAACAGGCAATGATTTTATAGTATCTAACCCACTGAAAAACCTTTTAACAGCAATATTTTGTAAAAGGTTAGATTTTTCTCAATAATTCCATTTTCTTGGCCAAAGCCAAAAGGAATCAAAAGGTCCTTGGATTGCTTCCTTTCCCAAGTGATTTTTAAAGGTTCTTAAACAGTAAAGAGCGAAAGTCCCATTCTCCATGCTGCAGAATGGAAGGATAAAGGATGTCTTGCCTTGAATTTCTTGTTTCTTCTAGGGCTTCTCAAAAGTTTCACACGTTTTGGTGTCCAGAATGTAATGCTCAAAATAACAAATACTTATGTTTTCACTTAACGCAAAGTAAAAACAAGGCAGTATATTTGAACTGAATGGTAACTGGAGATTTCTTTAGCTATTAAAAAAAAAAAGGCAAGCTTTTTTTTTCAAGCCTCATTTTTTTCTTTCAAATGTACCTTATTCCTACCCTCTCTTGGGCTGACCTTTATTTATCAACAGACTCGATGTCACTTTGTTTAAAATCAAATGCTTCAGCAGAAGTCAATCTCTCTCCAACTGTATAATGAATAGTTTCTCTTCACCATTGATGGCAAGTCAAAAACCAATGGGGGCACGAACGCGTGTGTGCTTTCTTGTCATGAGTTAGAAAAACTAGTCTTGTTAATAATGTTACCATATTTACCCTTATATAGTGAAATTGTACAGATCCATTTCATTTTAATCAATTACAGGAAAGAAGAAAAGACAACACCCGTTTTCCCACCATCCCATCTCCATATCAATTGTCAAAGAAGTAAAAGCAATCGGATTTCCAGTGCAGTATTGCCCACTCCATTTGCATGGCTTGTCTTATTTTTCTAGACAGACGCTTGTTCTGTGTGTTGAGTCATCCAATGATTCGAACAGTTTCAATCCAATAAGTAAGTGCCTTTAAAAATGTAATTGCATTAATAACAGTAATAATAGTAGCAGCAGCTAGCATTTACAAATTACGTACTATGTACAAGGCGTGTTAAGTGATTTCATACATTATTCCATTCAATCCTCACAATAATGCATGTAAAATAGTGTTTTTTTACCTCATTTTACAGATATAGAAAGTAAGGCTCAGAGAACTTGTCACTCTCCCAAGATTTCTGATACTAGACTATTGACTATTCATCGTATTCTTAACATGTTCATTTTACAAATAAGCAAACTGAGGCTTAGCACAGTTCAAGAAGACAGGCCACACTCCCAGTCGGCAGGGCCAGGGCTGCCTGTGCTGGCCCCTCTCCTGCTGCTTTATTGTAACCAATCTAGACACCAGGCTCCTGTTGCCTTTTCTCCTTTCTCCCAGTGCAGTTTCCCTTCTTGGTAAGTGTGGTAAACTGACCACGCTTCATAGAGCCCTCTTCCACTGCCTGGTACTCAGAAACCAACTGCACACATTGGGACGCTCAGAGGAGGTTGTGGGACCAAGGACATGGGGCCCTGCTGGAGGGACACTGCCAACCGCTCCTTCCTGGGCACAGCAGTTAGCTGAGAGAGTGCTCACCCAAGTGGCGGCTTAACCCCTACGGGTGCGCCTCAGCCAGAGGGTCACAGAGACCGTCACAGCCCCTGAGAGCCTTTGGAAGTTGAATCCACGTGTAACGGACAGAACAGCCTGTAACAGCTCTCCCGTGCATACCTACCTGAGTGAGCAGAAGCCCTTTTTTCTTTAACATGGAAAGAATGCTCTCAAGTAATTTAATTTCCCTTTCCCCACTGGCCAGACATGCTTTGCAATTGTTATTTTTAAAAAACATATAACCTGGGGCTGGCCCCGTGGCCGAGTGGTTAAGTTCGCGTGCTCCGCTGCAGGCGGCCCAGTGTTTCGTTGGTTCGAATCCTGGGCGCGGACATGGCACTGCTCATCAAACCACGCTGAGGCAGCGTCCCACATGCCACAACTAGAAGGACCCACAACAAAGAATATACAACTATGTACCGGGGGGCTTTGGGGAGAAAAAGGGGAAAAATAAAATCTTTAAAAAATATATATATATATATATATATAACCCCTGACTTTTCTGATTTGTAAAAGGGAAGGTAATGGGGGAGGGAAGTGGAGAGTGAGAAGAGGAAGGATTTTAGTTTCACTTCTTGCAATACCTGAGAAGTTTGTGCCTTTCTTATTAAATGTACTTAATTATAGGCCACTCCCAGTTGTTCCCAGGCCCTTCTTAGGGCCAGGACGTTATAATAAATGCCTTGTGTGCCTCAGGGGGGCTTCCACTGAAAGGCGTCTAAACTCTGTCTCCGTCTCCGTCATGAGCTCATGTGATGCTGAGAAGGTTCATTGTGGTCCCAAGCAGCCAGGAGCAGTGAATGCTATGAATAGCCGCAGTCTATGATGTGTGTGCCCCCTGGAATCTTTTGTGCGCCCCAGCAAATGACCTCATCACACATGGGGCACTCTAGCGCAGCCACAACAAGTGGATCGGAGCCGGAGTACTTGAGCCCATCACGTTTGGAATGAATCGTTTAATTCTGTACACTACGCCCTTTCCTGTGAACTGTCAGAGGAGGAGACATCCATCAACGCCAGCAAGGTTTTCTCTAAACAAACTCTAGCTCTTTGAAAGCCATTTAGAAGTGGTTTTTCCGTAGGCAGCATTGTCAGTGTTCCTGAAAGGCCAGCTCCAGAGGCTTCCACCCTCCCTCCGCCTCGCTCCTTCCTGTGCCTGTCAGATCAGCCAAAATTAAATTCCTCAGTGCATGGAGCAGAGAGGTACAGGACTAGGGCAACAAGAGGAATAGTGGCTTATTTGTCGCGTTTCTCTCCATTTCCAACAGTCACAATTATAAGAGATATTCCACAAATTCTAAGCCAATAACTCCTGCCTGGATGACTTTTTTCTGGAATTGCATCTCAAGAATAGTCAGATATCCACTTTTAAAAAACTATTCCAACCAGTAACACATATGGCTTTTTAAAGTTCTTAGATAAAGAGTCTAATTTGCTACCATTTTCTGGTCAGGATTACATCACTAAGTTCTTACCTATTGCCTTTCCTTCACCTTTTTTTGGAGACTTACTGAGGCAAAAGGCCTGCAGATAATGGAAAGGAGGCCCGCTGTTCCATCCTGTAGTGGGAGAATTTACAAACTCCACGAGGATTATTCAGTAGAAAGGCAGTTCGAGATGCTGCTCAGCCATTGGCTACCTGTACAAGCTTGAGCTAGCCACTTCTGGGTCTCCATTGCTTCACCTATGAATTTTAAAAGTTGGACAAATGGTCTCTAACACTGATGTCCTGTGTTCCTATATCTCATACAGCAAATTGACTTTGTCCCTCATATGTCTTACAAGAACCACATCATTTCAATGTATTTTTGTCTCTAGAACCCCACACACGTTAGTCTCTATTGTGCAGAGGACTTTGGCACCTGTATCAATTGCCCTATCAAAATAGTATTACTGGCTGAAAATGCATTCTAAACATCACGTGAACGTCATTAGAATTGGACAAGAGGGGCTTTCCCCCATCAGCTGGACAGATATTTCTACTGGATAATAAGTCACAGCTTTCTGCCCATTGTCTCCTACTTTGCACTTTGCTGCCTTAAAATAAAATTCCTTATCTGCTGATCTGCACAGTGGGATCAAAAAGGATCAGGAGTTGGAAAATTACTGTGTCCTGAGAGCTGACCTTTGCGCCATGGCTGAACAATGTGCAATTGTGTATGTGGGGTTTTTTTAATTGTTAATTCCTGTAAACAAAAATCTCCTCCAGAGGGGAAAAAATGCTTGTCAAGCAAACCTCTCAAGCTGAGAATGATTTGACACTCTTTTTGGAGATAAGTGCCGTCTGGGGCTTTCCCCTTCAAACAGAGACCGTGTCTGTTCTTGTACAGCCGTACACATTGGCTTTGGAACGCAAGGGTTACATAATTTTAAAATTGAGTAGTGCCTGTGGTATTTGGTCTCTCAGAGCAAGGTGTAACACTCTTATAAGGTGATTTGGATCTGGAGGGTGGCGAGAAAATCACATTCTGCTCTAAGAAATCCCATCAAGAGACACGTCAACTCTAAGGAACATGAGCCACAATGCATGGTCCTCCCTTTCGGCAGGTGCCGGTGTCACCTTGAGTCTTCCCTCTTCTCACAGGTTGCAGTGAAAGTGCTTTTGAGCTGCCAGCTCTTTCCCTAAAGGCACAATCAGAGCATTTGTCAATAAACTCTGACTCCAAAGATGGTGAGTGTGACGCCAGAGGAATTTCAGAAGACAAGGCTTTATTAAAATTACATGCAACACTGAAGCATTAGTGATGGTAGCTAGAGTCTGACCTGGAAATGAAAGGGAAGAACGTCTGTCTGAACATCCCAAAGCAAGTTTGTCTCTTATGTAGGCCAGAATGTGGCAAGAAAATAATGAGCCTGTCAAGAGTACTTTGTGTAATTGGTCTCATGACACCATACATGAAGCCTTATTAATTGAAACAAGGAAAATAAGTGTATTTACTCAGGACATTAAAGGTGGATTTTCAAATGCATTATATTTATTTTAATAAATACTGATGCTAACTTAATGAAACTGACCATTTCTTCATTCCGGCACTAATTCCAAAGTTTCCCTTCATCGGGACTCCAGGAATAGAGTGAGTCTCAGCAAAGCTAGTTGGTCCATTTCCTGTTGCAGAAGATTCTGGCCCGTATGAAATTCAGCCCTGAAAACACTGGCCCAGAAAGGAGCACTTGCGGGCCCAGTGGAAGTCGAATGGCAACGCGAAGCAGCCTGTTGGCCAGCCTTGGCCCTGTCTCCTGAGGGCGGTTTCCGCAGAGCCCGGGGCTGATGAGGAATCTGAGGGTCTGCAGCAAGCCAGGATGCTCAGATTCCAAGGTGCTATCCACAAAGAATAAAAAGGGCAGATGACAAGGGGTACCCAGGATGGCGCAGGACTTGGTTAATGGACACATGGGCTGGAAAATACAGCTATTTATTTCGCAGCTGACAAATAAAAGGGTCTTTATCTGAAAAGTGTCTTTTAAGTCCCCAATGCTTTTGAACAACTCTTTTCCAGGCTGATAGAATATACTTGTCCATACATTGCAGGCTCAAGTACAAAGATTTGGTATTCAATACGTAGTGCCCGAACTAAAGAATCTCTTTTTCTCTCTCTATGACCTTTCGTGGAAACTGGAAGGAACGGGAATGCTCTCTGCAGAGGTGGAAGATTGTAGCAGCTCCACAAAACCGCCTGAAAGCCGACATTCAGTTACTTGGCGGGAATACAGCTCCACACAGCTGTCCTGGCTCCTCGCCTCCTAACATCTGAAGTCTGTCTTTAGAGTGTGTTTCTCAGCGAGAGGGGCTTCTCTTTTCGAATACAAATAGCCCTGAGAGGCTATCCATCATGCACTTCTTGCTTTGAATTCCTTCATTCACGTGCTTTCCTCCTTGCCCCAGCTGAGATGAAGGTCCGCAGACGGGGGCTGTGATGGGGGAGAGGCGGTAGAAGGGGGTGGGGGCGTTAGCAGCTTGGAGCATCAGCCAAGCGGAGGCCTGGGTGTGGGAGAGGAAGGCACAAGACATGGACACGTTGGGAGTGACATCCTTGGGCTACGTATTTGGCCTCTTGGTCCTCTCAAGAGCACTCCCTGAAGGTTTTGTTAGGTGTGGATGGCAGCGGCTTGGTTCTCTTCAGTGTCGCTTTCTTAGAGACATCAGATTTCCACTTGTATTTTGCCCTCTGTCTTATGGAAGCTCTGCCTTTCCGATGTCTGAGTTACTGAGGCAGGTGCAGTATGCATGTCTGGAAGGTGATTCCCTAGCCGTGATGGAAGGTCTTCTGCCCGAGGACAAGGCCTCTCAGCATTGGACACCTACCGCACAGGCCCTGGGCCATGTCTCTGGTGAAGTGAGCAAATCAGGTTATTTTATTTCTAGTTCAGTTTGCAATAGAACTCTTGCCCCGCGCTGTGGGCCTTTCGAAAGACAATTTACACCCCCGAGAGGCCACAACCTTATTGGAAGCTACTTCACTCTCCTGCAGAAGCAGGCTGGTCTGCACCCCACTGGACAGCATGGCAGCCCATGGGGAAGCTCTAGTGAAAGACCTTTGGCGTTCCCCAGCTCCCTCCTGCTAAGGACCGAAATGAGATCAGTGTGAGCCTCCTGAAGTGAGAATGTTCCTCCTGCGGAATGAGAGTGCTGAGTACACTTCAGTGGAGCCTGCTCTGCTAGGAAGTTTTCTCAAGTGTCTGTCATTCAGCTTTTAGGAAGAAGCTGTTGTGTAACAGTTTCTAAAAACCTTTAAGAATTATTTCCTTAGCACCAAAGAAAATCGCCTTTGAAAAATGAATGTGGCCTCTTAAAGAAAAATAGCTCCTTTTTTGCTTTAAGATTGTTCTCCTTTTTCCTCTTCTAAGGAGAACCAGTTTTTCATTTCCTGATCCTTGCTCCACCAACGACCTCCCTCCCCTTCATTACTGCCATCCCCAAGCTGCTTATAAAGACCATGACGTCAGTTTCCCTCTTGAAACCACTTCAGTTCCTCTCCATGATGATGTAATGTGTCTTGTCACTTGGACGTCATTCGATCAGACTGTCCCACCCAGGTCTTCTCTGAAGAGTCCACATGGCTGACACCCTGAAAATATTGAATGAGTCAGATGAGTCAACAGAGGAGCACAGAAGGCAGTGAAAAGCTGACGTCTGTGATGAGAAGACTCACCCTAGTTTCTGTCGTCAGATCCAGCCCTGCCACACCCTGGCACCCAAGAAACCCCCAATACACAACTCTACATGGCTCAGGCTTCAGAGTGGAGGGAATAGGGGTGGAATCCTGGACCTGCCTCTACAAGCCCCATGACTTTGGGCAAGTTTCCTGGTCTCTCTGAGCATCAGTTTTCTCACCTCTAAGATGAGGATAATAATCCCACATCTCAGGGTTCATGTGAAGATAGAAATAAAATAAGACTTGGAAACCTAAGTGCCCATCAAGGGATGAATGGATAAAGAAGATGTGGTAAATGCTACTCAGCCATAAAAAAAGGTGAAATCTTGTCATTTGTGACAACATGGATGGACCTTGAGGGTATTATGCTAAGCGAAATATGTCAGAGGGAGAAAGTCAAATACCGTATGATCCCACTCATAAATAGGTGATAAAAACAACAACTACAGGGCCTGGCCCCGTGGCTGAGTGGTTAAGTTCACGCGCTCCGCTGCAGGCGGCCCAGTGTTTCGTTGGTTCGAATCCTGGGCGCGGACATGGCACTGCTCATCAGACCACACTGAGGCAGCGTCCCACATGCCACAACTAGAAGGACCCACAACGGAGAATATACAACTCTGTACCAGGGGCTTTGGGGAGAAAAAGGAAAAAAATAAAAATCTAAAAAAAAAAAAAAAACAAAAAAACACAAAAAACACATAGAGCCAGAGATTGGATTGGTGGTTACCAGAGGAGAAGCGGGGAGGGAGGAGGGTGGCAGGGTGATTGGGCACCTGTGTGTGGTGTGGGTGGTGTTCGTCTCTGGGTGGTGAACACGATGTAATCTACACAGAAATCAAAATGTAAAGATGTACACCCAAAATTTATATAATGTTGTAAACCAGTGTTACCTCAAAAAAATAAAGGGTTAATTGAGAGGGGAAAAAATAAGAAATAAAATAATGAAGGCAACTCATAAACAGAAAGTTTATGAACCATCCAGTTCAAGAGGCATTTGGTTTTAGGCCCAAAAGGGAAGTGGCCCCTCGGGAGCTGAGGGTCTCTTTGACCAATTTTTGGGGGGAACCAAGACATCCTTTGGCTTGGTAAACACCTGAGAATGGATGCAGAGCCCGGAGCAGCCTCTCCCTCAAGATGAATGATGTGGAGGCCCAATGAAGGAAAAGCCGCGGGAGAGGGGCAGTGGTGTGGGGACAGATGACGGAGACCACCCAGCTCCAGGATTTTATGTCCCTCCAGGACCATAGAGTCCATGCTCTCTTATTTGCAGACGTGGTTGTGATCATGAATTTGTCTCCTGGTCAGAACTGTGTTTCTCAGGCTCCACCGTCGCCTGTGTCTGGGTGAGGTGAGGTGAGACGGCCTTTCTTAGGAGGGGCTCCAAGTAGTTTGCACAGCAACCACAAGTTTCCCTTCAGGAAGCTGTTGGCACTGGAACCATTTGAAAAATGAAGACTTTAATAGAGTCCATCTGGGATGTCTTCCCGGCCTGTACCCCTTCCTCAGAGCCACGAGGGAACCCCTGACTCAGCTAGGTATTCAGATGTCCCCCAAAAGAATGGGTCCCTTTAGTCAGTCCCTTCTGAGGGATGACTGAGGAGTCTTAGAAGGCTAGGCCTGGGATGCCGTGTTCTGACATATGCAGGGAGAACAATAAAAATTGTTATGCAAGATAATAATAGCTAACTCTTTTCTAGTACTTCCCATGTGCCCGGAACTTCCTAAGCACTTTACATAGATAGTCTCGTCAAATCCTCACAATAGCTCCATGAGATAGGTATTATTCTTATTCCCATTTGACTTGAAAAGCAAAGACAACCAGTCTACCCTCAAACAGGAAATAAGCCACCTTGCTGACTGAGGAGAGAGAAGCACATGGCACCCTGAAAATCAGTACAAATTGTTACAGGTGCTTTGCACGCTGGCTCGTAATTGTTCCCCATCTGCCTTCCCTATCGTGGGGAAGAGCAGAGACCAAGTCTTGTTTGTCTTTGGCCTGGCCCTGAAAAAGTGGCCAATAAACTCTTGAATGAGTAACTATGGGGTATGGGGGCACCATGGTCCTGGGAGGCGGAACTTGTGCTGGCTGTCAAAGGTGGGCAAGATTTAGATGAGCCAAGAGAAGTAATCAAGGAATCCCAGGGGAAGGCTGGGGTAGGAGCAGTTTGAGCAGAAACCTGAATTAGGAGTGTCGCAGCGGGTAGCTGACGTGGTGGATCTGACGTGACTGTTCTCCCTGCCCTTGGCTGCCACTGTCCTGCCAAGAATCTCTAAGCGAATTTCTAAGCAGCCTTCTCCTCAGAGCCTGCTGGTGGCCTCCTGGGCAGTCCAGCTGCTAACTCCAGCCCCAGTTGGCCAGGAATGAGGTGGGAGGCCAGTGGGCAGCCCAGGCCCTCCTGGATGGAGCCCAGAGTAATGACAACCCAACAGGGCAAGCCTCCTGACGTGGAGCAACTACATGATGTGGCTGTTTTGCTTTGCTTTTTTTCCTCCTTGAAAATGAGCTGAGAACCTTCTTTGACCCAAGATTACAAGTTGGGTTGGTGATGAAAGGTCTGTGCCATGCAGAAGGAGCCCTCGGGGAGGAACTTTCACATTTTCAAGGCTTTTTGTTCAAAATGGCTTGCTCTGTGGTAAAAAAGAAAAAAAGGGAAATTAGCAGGAAGGCTCAGAATCATCTCTGTCTTTGTGAGGTTGCCTGGGATCCCTGGTTTATCGTCATGGCTGCCAAACATTCAACCCTACACACAACCCAGGAAGACTTCCAAACTCATCAACCTCTAGAAGACTTGAAAAAAAATCAGTTGTCCTATGTTTCCAAATCCAGGCAAAACTGTGCTTCAGTAAGTCACTTTGCAAAGAGCCTGACACAACATGGATTAGTCAAATGGAATGGATGGATGGATGGATGGGTGGGTGGGTGGGTGGATACATGGATGGATGGGTGGATGGATGGATGGATGGGTGGGTGGATGGATGGGTGGGTGGGTGGGTGGATGAGTGGATGGATGGATAGATGGACAGACGAACAGATGGATAGATGAAGAGATGAATAAATGGGTAGGTGACTTGGTGGGTAGATAGGTGGGTGGGTTAGAGAGGCGAAAGTTGACCCTATTTAAAATACCTTAGAGAAAAGAGATTTCCAAGGCTCTTATTAGTACCTACAATAATAATAGTGTAGCAGGGGTGGTGTCTCGGCTTTAACCTAAGCAGGAATTCTGCCATATCTGCTAGAGTGGCAGCATAGGCCCACCCCAGTCTGTTTACATGAGATATGAGGAGCTGCGGGGAAAGGATCTCATCTCAGGAGAAGAGCAAACAGACACACAGCTGACCCTATGACAAAATCTTAGTAGTGAGAGGGGCAAGGATGGCTGTGTGGTATTGAATGTGAATTTGTGTCCAGGTCAACCCCTGGTGACAAACAGACATCCAGGCAACTGCGCCCAGAAGACACAGTGACACCCAACAGAAACCGTTTTTCTATGGGTACCCAAGACAGCTCCAAGGGAGCACATGCTGCTTAGCAAGGCACAGAAGCCTTGGCAACAGATGTCCTTAAGCTCATGGGCATCGGATTCAAATCATGACTCCTGTAATAAGTAGTTTTCTGTCCTAGGGAAGTGTTTTTTGTTAATATTGTTTATTGAGAGACAATTCATATACCATACAATTCTTTGTGTACGCTTTTAAAGCATACAATTCAGTGGTTTGAAGTATATTCAGAAAATTGTGCAAACATCACCACTGTCTAATTCCAAAATATTCTCATCACCCCAAAAGAAAATCCCGTATTCATTAGTAGTCATTCCCCATTGCTCCTCCCCTCAGCCCCTGGCATCACTCATCTACTTTCTGTCTCAGTAGATTTGCCTATTCTGGACATTTCGTTTAAATAGATTCATACAATATGGGACGTTTTTTGCTTCTTTCACTTACCATAATGTTTTCAAGGTTCATCCATGGTGTATCATGGGTCACTACTTCACTCCTTTTTATGACCAAATAATATTCAATTGTATGAATATACCACATTTTGTTTATCCATTCATCCATTGATGGACATTTTGGCAGTTTCCACTTTTTGGCTAATATGAATAACGCTGCTATGAATACTCATGTACAACCTTTTGTGTGGACATATGTTTTCAGTTCTCTTAGATATATAAATAGGAGTGAAATTGCTAGGTCAGATGGTAACTCTATGTTTAACATTTAAGGAATTGTCCAACTGTTTTCCAAAGTGGCTGCACCATTTCATATTCTCACCAGCAATATGAGGCCTCCAATTTCTCTACATCTTTTGCAGCCAACACTTGTTACTTTTTGTCTTTTTGATTATACACATCCTAGTGGATGTGAGGTAGTATCTCATTGTGGTTTTGATTTGCATCTTCCTAATAACTAATGATATCAAGCATCTTTTCACATGCTTATTGATTGGCCATTTGTATATCTTCTTTGGGGAAATGTCTATTCAAATCCTTTGCCCAATTTTTTAATTGGCTATTTGCCTATTTATTGTTGAGTTGTAAGAATTCTTCATATATTCTGGGTACTAGACCATTATCAGATACATGATTTGCAATTATTCACCCCATTCTATGGGGTGTCCTCACTTTCTTTCTTTCTTTCTCTCTCTTTTTTTTTTTTTTTTTTTTGCTGAGGAAGATTTTCCCTGAACTAACATCCATTGCCAAGCTTCCTGTTTTGTATGTGAGCCACCACCACAGCATGACCATTGACAAACAAGTGGTGTAGGTCCGCACCCAGGAACTAAACCTGGGCCACCAAAGAGGAGCACACAAAACTTAACCAGTAGGCCACCGGAGCTGGCCCTTCACTTTCTCCCTTCACTTGTCCTCTTAAGCATAAAGGTTTTAACTTTGATGAAGCTCAATTTATCTATTTTTTCTTTGATTGCCTGTGGTTTGGGTGTCACAGCTAAGAAACCATTGTCTAATCCAAAGTCATATAATTTATACTTATGTTGTCTCCTAAGAATTTTATAGTTTTAGCTCTTACATTTAAGTCTTTGATCCTTTGGGGGTTAATTTTTGCATATTGTGTGAGGTCAGGGTACAACTTCACTCTTTTACATGTCGATATCTAGGTTCCCAGCACTGCTTGTTGAAAAGACAATTCTTTCCCAAAAGAATTGTCTTGGCATCCTTATCAAGAATTAATTAACCATAAATGTATGGCTTTATTTCTGGAGTATCAATTCTGTTCCAATGATTTATATGTCTATCTTTATGCTACTACCACATGGTGTTGATTAGTGTAGCTTTGTAGTAATTTTTGAAATTGAGAAGTATGATTCCTCCAACTTTGTTCTTCTTTTTCAAGATTATTTTTGCTATTCTAAGTCCCTTGCCTTTCCAAATGAACTTTAGGATCAGGTTGTCATTTCTACAAAAGAGCCAGCTGGGATTTTTTAGGGATTGCAGTGAATCTGTAGGTCACATCACACAGAATGTCTTTCTATTTATTTAGGTCTTCTTTAATTTCTTTCCACAATGTTTTATAGTTTTCAGTGTATAAGGCTTGCACCTCTTTTGTTAAATTCATTCCTAAGTATTTTATTCTTTTTGATGCTATTCTGTATGAAATGATTTTCTTAATTTCATTTTTAGACTGTTCATCGCTCATGTACAGATATACAATTAAGTTTTGTATATTGATCTTGTATCCTGCAACTTTGCTGAGCTTGTTTGCTAGTTCTAGTAGGGCGAGTTAAAACACCACAAAGCTCACTGCTCTTCCTAAGATTCAGCCATTTTTCTTAAGTAAATGCTCCCAATTGCTACAAGTCTTTGGTTAATTTCCAGAGTCTTAAAAAGTTGATTCTGACCATTTTTTGCCTGTGATCTCATTGCTTTTATGAAAGGGAGGATTTTCAGAGGTCCTTATTCCACCGTTTTCACTGACATCACCCTCTCTTAAGAAAGTTTCTTATACCTCAACTTCCTCAACTGTAAAGTGATTGTCTTTCCATAGTTTTTTTGGAGATGATGAATAAGATAATATGATAAAGCACCTAACAGTACCTGGCACAAGTAGGTACTCAGGAAAGTTCTGATCATGAGAGAAAGTAGGAAGTGGCAGTGAATGTGTGGTGGCTACCTAACCTTGTTCATGAACACGTGGCAGTGCAATCCTCAAACCACTCAGTCTGTCCCTAAACAGCCCTACGGCTAGCAGCCTGGGCTTATATTCAACTCCTATACACCAGACCCTCTGTTTCCTTCCTGTCTCCCTGTCAAAGCTTACTTTTCCCAAGCTGTACTACCTCTGTGTCTGTTCTCTGCCAAGTGGTGATGTGTTCATTACTAATATGCTACCTCTCTAGGTAACCAAGGGTCTGAACCCAGTTATGCTAACAAGTCTGAGTGAGGTTCACAAAGCCTGAAAGCAGCCACAGGCACTTGGGGCCACAGCCGGCATGGGGGAAGCAGACAAACCCGTTCCTCTCAAACCACACTAGCTCCATCTATCTTCCCTTCAGGCCAGCCCTGGCTAGGAGGACTTCCGTGGTTTATGAATGCTTCTAAGAAGACTAAACCCAGAGGTTACGTGGTCTGCGGTATCAACCTGAGAGAGCAACTGAGTAATCACAATAAACCTCAACACCCTGCTGCTCCTTTTCCAGGCTGCACAAGCCGTCCATGCCCACTCATGTCATCTCAGCCTGACAGCAGCCCTGAGGGTTAGTGGGGTAGCAGGGCACCCGAGACCCTCGAGGACATGAGGTTCCCCCAGCCCCTCTCCCACTGCTCCACCCATGCCCCACACTCTAGTCCACTATAGCTCCTGACTGACTTCGCATCTGCTGTCCCCTTTGCGGCAATCACCCTCCTACTCCATCCCGCCTCTGCTCACCCCTCGGTCCTTCAGTGCCCAGCTCTCACGACCTTCTGAGAGAAGAATTTCCTGAGAATCTTCTTTGCTACTTCTTTGCCTCGTAAATTTATTCACTCATTCAATGAATATTTGCTGAGTACCTGCTGTGTCTCAGGCACTGTCCTGGGCTGGGGATACAACAGTGAACTTGCTCTTATGAAACAGACATTCTAGTGGCAAGAGCCAGACAATAAACAGGTAAATATATAATATGTAGGTAGTGATAAGCTCTAAGAGTAAAAATGAAAGAGGGCTAGGGTTGGGTCAGGGGCATTATTTTAAATAAGGTACACAGGGAAGGCTCTCTGATAAGACAACAATTGAGCAGAAACCTGAAGGAAGTGAGGCAGTGGGCTGCACAAATATCAAGGAGAAGAACGTTCTAGTCAGAAGGAACAGCAAGTGCAAAGGCCGTGAGGTGCAAGCATGTTTCACAACCTTAAAGAACAGCAAAGAGGCCAACATGGCTGAATTGGCGCGAATGACGGGGAGAATGTCAGACAACAAGGCCAGAGAGATAGCGGACCCCAGATCACGTGGAGCCTTACAGATCATGGTAAGAACTTTGGATCTTATGTAAGTCTGGAAACCAACGGAGGAGTCTGAGCAGAATATTGATGTACTCTGAATTGCGTCTTGAAAGGGTCACTCAGGCTGCCATGTTGAGAACAGACTGTGGAGGGCCAAGGATGGAATCAGACCAGTTAGGAGATTGTTGCAATAATTCAGACATGATAAGATGGTAGCAGGGACCCGGGTGAGCAGTAGAGGTGGTAAAAAGTGACCAGAATTGGTAGATTCTGAAGGTGGAGCCAACAGGATTTGCTGATGGATTAGAGATGGGATGTGAGAGAAAGACAGAAATCAAAGATGACTCAGTCATTTACTGAGATGGGGAAGCCAAGCAGATAGAGTCGAAGGGGTGAGGCTTGACGGCCCCCCCCCCACCTTTCTGCCTACAAGGTCATGCTTCTCTCTCACAGCGTGAAGCCCTAGCTGTGGCATGGCATTCCTTCTGTGGTGGTTTCCCAAGCTGTCTGCAGACATCTGCAAGTTTTATCCTTTGACACTCCATGGTTGTAGACCAAATGGACCTTGGACATCACCAGCAAAGATCCTCTTTCCTTGGGTCACATTGTCTGAATATACTGGGAACTAGCAGAGCTTGTCCAGATCCCAGTGGCTCACAAGAGGCAACACCCTGGACACCCCCAGGAGCAGCCCCCGAGCTCAAGTAGGGAAGGAGGACAGGGCATCGCAGCACAAGTTCTCGACCTTGTCTGCACGGTGGCATCGCATGGGGAGTTCTTGTCAAGGTTGTACACCAGGTCAGTTAATGAGAATGTCTGCAGCTGGGAGCCAGGCACTCATGTTTTTTAGTTTCCCAGATGATGCCAACATTCGGCCAAGGTTGAGCGCCACCAGCTTGGATCAACCAGTTCTTCTTCAGTGACTCCTGGTGTTTGCTGTTTTCAGCTGTGCTTAGCAAGGGTGCGGCACTGAAGGGGGAAAGAACACCTCTGTTCTTACAAAGTAAGGGGACCAGACAGGGACTGCAGAGCATTCTTCTGCTCGGAACTGAAACCAAATCAAACTCTCCAAGAAAGCGTTGAAGTCCACCCACCTCACTCCACTCCTCCACCCCAAGCCCTGCTTTGAAGGTGAGTGTATTTCAAAGAATTCCTTTTAATGCAATCTGCCCAAGCTCTGCCAGGGAATGTCTCCCAGAAGAGCCCACCCATGTGTGGAATGTGGTAGCGAGGTGAGAGCTCAGAGCTGAGCCCAGGGTGTGCATGGTATACATTTCCCACCTGGGCACTGAGACAGACTGGGGTCGTGGCCAGGAACCAGACAAGAGTGAGAGAATGGAGGATTCCCAAAGGCATATTGACTTGGAAACAGGTCAAATTTCAATTCCAGACCCAGGAGCCTGAGCCGGAGGGTCTGCTCCCCTCCTGAATGCCCCTCCATCAGTCAGTCTACGGCAGGCAGACAAACGAGCCATTCATTGCACAGAAGCTCCCCTCCAGGGCTGTGGGTAGCTGGGACCCCTCCCCAGTCAACCGGCTCCCCAGACACTTTTGTGGACAGAACCTAAATAACTTGATTAAGGTAAGATGAAATAAGAAACGTTTGCTCCTTGAAAATTGCTAACATCTGTCCTGGCTCGCAAACCCAAGCAAAGGCTCTTTGTTACTAAGGAAAGAGAATCCCCAAGGAGTCTGGGTGTGGGAGCAATGGCTGCTCCTTCTACCCCACCTCCCCACCTGTGCACAGGAGGCCGTGGGGACTGTGACTCGGGGACTGTGGGGAGAATGCGGGCGTAGTCATCAGGCCGACCTGGACATGACCCTTGACTCTGCCGTGACTGCAGTTATTTAAGCTTCAGTTTCCTCACAGGCTTGTCTGAAGGCTTAAGCAGATGATGTGAGCAGATGCTGACACATGAAGGTGTTCCAATATGTTAAGTCTCCCTCCATGCCCGCCGGACCCACTCTGTGACAGACTCAGTTAAAGCTGAGTCAGGCTCTCATTCCCACACTCCAAAGACCTCTTTTCGGTGAGTCCAGAAGGAGAAGATGAAAAGACCACGTTATGGGCTGAGTGTGTCTCCCCAAAATTCGTATGTTGAAATCCTAGCCTCAGTGTGATGGTACTTGGAGGTGCGGCCTCTGGGAGGTGAGTAGGTGATTAGTGCCCTTATAAAGGAGACCCCAAAGAGCTCTCTCACCCTTTCTGCCATGTGATGACACAGCGAGAAGATGGCCATCAATAAGCCAGGAAGCAGGCTCTCACCAGGCACTGAATCTGCCAGCACCTTGATCTTGGGCTTCCCAGCCTCCAGAACTGTGAGAAATAAATGTTTGTTTATTAGCCACCCAGTTTATGGTATTTTGTTACAGCAGCCCAAACAAACTAAGACAGATGGGGCTGCAGCCTGACCTCATGGAGGAGGCCCCCAGGAAGTGGGGACAGGTCTGGCTTCAGAGTCAGGTCAGGTGAACGACTTTCAAGAACAGTGCACAGTGAGGTGGTTAACAGGTTGACCCAGGACTGGTCCCACAGAGAGATTACTGTGATCCTATTTCATGATGACGTGAGGTCTGTAGAAGCATCTAAAGATGTTACAGTCACCCACTTGCCTTTCCAAGTCAGTGACAAGATGGGGAAGGAGCAAGGAATGGCAGTTCTGGGATCTCTCATGTCTGCAAGGTGGCATCACCTAATGTGACTGCAGCTCCCTCCTCCTTCCATGCAGACTCCAAATAGGGTCCCTGTCGTGGATTAAAGGTGGCTACAATTCCTCATCATCCTCTCATGAAGAGGTGGAGCTTATTTCCCTCCCCCTGAGCCTGAGCTGGCCAATGGCCGCTTAATCATCAGAAAGTGGTAAAAGTGATGTTGGTCAGTCCCCAGCTAAGCCCTGAAAGGCTTCTGCTGTGTCACTTTTAGGAGCCCATAGGTAAGGCCCACCTGTGGAACTCAGCAGAGAAGAGAGAGTGCCGGGCTGGCCCTGGGGTGTTAGTTCCCAAGTTCTGGGCACTGGATGGAACATGGTGGGGTGGGGAGCCAGAGGGCAGTAGGAGAACCAGAAACAGACAACCAGGAAGGAGATGCCCAAAGGCAGCTAGCCTTGGAAGCAGCCATGGTGCTGCTCTGTACAGCCACTGCCCCTCTGGTCACTCTCCTCCATCACATCTCACTGCCCTGGTGTCCTTGGGAGGCCTCAGAGCTGTGGACCACCTGAAGGTTAAAATGGATCCAGTCGTTCAGGGTCACCCCAAGAATAGTGCAGATTCCAGTGAATAGCCAACCATACCAAGGGTCACACCCCATCACCTCTGACCCCACCCAGTTCTGCCCGCTTCAGCCCTCCCCAGAACGCCTGGCTCAGGAGGATGGCGGGACTCCTGTCTTTTCCATAAACCTGAAACATGGCCCAGAACAGGGGAAAGACCTGTGGAGGATGAAACACTGTTTCCATTATGTAGCATTTTGAAAATTACTTAGCTTGCAAATTCCCCCAAAATAATAACTGTGCCTTATGCCTGTTTGTCTCTCTCATAGTTTCTCAACCTCGGCAGTAATTGAATCTTAAACCAGACAGCTCTTTGCTGTGGGGGCTACTCTGAGCCCTGGAGGAGGTTCAGCAGCATCCCTGGCCTCCACCCCATGAAAGCCAGGAGCAGCCCTTCTCAGCTGTGACAACCAAAAACGTCTGCAGACATTGCCAAATGTCCCCTGGAAGCAAAACCAGCCTCGGCTTGAAAGCCACTGATCAGCAGTGAGCATTCAATTTGTTAATTTGTATCTTTTTTTTTTTGTTCCTCTAATTTGTCTTAAACCCCTTCGGAAAAAGATGTTGACTTACTGCGTTAGATAAATTAAAGATGGACCAGTGGGGAAATTCTCTTTAACAGCCTCAAGTTTGTCTGTTTTAAGGGTTTTGATCAAACTTGCCAGCAGTTTTGGAATCATAATTGTTGTTAAAACTCAAATATGTAAATTATATTTAAACTAGAAGCAGCTCAAGAAAATAAAAATTAAGCCATCAAAGCAAATAATTGTGGTACGGTAAGTGACTGGATTCTGTGTAAATTTTTTTTTTCTGTTTTTCAAATTTTATTTTTACAGTTGAAAAAACAACAAGAGACTGTCTCTGGGGTTTGGGGACAGGAAGGAGTCTACGTATCGTGACGTTTTCTCCTTGGACTCTCTCTGAGAACTCAAGTCTCACTTTTACAGGCCTTGGCTGGAGATTCCAATCACCTTCTTATTCCATTTTTTCCCCTTTTTTGCATTCCTAAAAGAAGCAAAACACCCTTCAGGATGTCCACAGTGTGGCAAAAACTATAATAGCTGCGGAATGATTTACATCCCGCTGGAAATTTAGCATTTCCTGGAGCTAGCGGCCCCACTTCTGCGGATGATTTCAGTTGATTACGGCTTCACTCCCCTCTGCCGTCGGAAAGTTAAAATGTCTTCCTTGAACCAGAGGCAGTGGCCGCCCACCAGAGAGGGCCCCCAGGTTAGTGATCATCAGACCAAAGACAGGCTGGCCTGAGCCACTAGAGAAATGCTTACCTGTCACCCCAGAGGCTCTGGCATCAGTGCCATTGTGCTTTATCCTTAGCCCTGAGGGCTCGGCGACCACGAGGTACTGCTCAGCCACTTTGGGGTCGGCACCAATTTGCAGGCAGTTATTCCAGCAATGCTGGGACCCCATCAAAACAAGGCCCCAGAGGCCACAGAGGCCCTGTGAGAAGCCTCTTAGTTGAAAAATAAAAGAGGGAAAACCTGAGCTGAGGACCCTGCTGGGGAAACAAAAGTCCTTGTTTCCCAAGGAAGTTAGAGTGAGTGGGGAAGCACAAGCCCCTGGGGGTCAGCCTCAGCACCGCTGTGGAGGCCGCAGAGCCTGCTAGGGTTACAGTGTTGCATCCCCATGGGTCTCCAGCTCTGGTGCAAAGGTTTCTGTAGAAATTTATCACTTTTTTGTTATTTTTTTGGAGAAGAAAAAGATTAGCCCTGAGCTAACATCTGCCACCAATCCCCCTCTTTTTGCTGAGGAAGACTGGCCCTGAGCTAACATCCGTGCCCATCTTCCTCCACTTTATATGTGGGATGCCTGCCACAGCATGGCTTGATGAGCGGTGCCCCATCTGCACCCAGGATCCAAACTGGTGAACCCCGGGCCGCTGAAACAGAATGTTCAAACTTAACTGCTGCGCCACCAGGCCAGCCCCTGTTATTATTTTTTTAATGCAGTTTTATTTTTTATTTCTTTATTTAGTTTTGGTAAGGAAGATTGACCCTGAGCTAACAGCTGTTGCCAGTCTTCCTCTATTTTGTATGTGGGTTGCTACCACAGCATAGCTGACAAGGAACAGTGTAGGTCCTCCCCTGGGAACAGAACCCAGGCCGTCAAAACAGAATGCGCTTGAACTTAACCACTAGGCCATAGGGCTGGCTCCCGAAACCTGTCACTTTAGTAAGTGGAGATGGGGCCATGAGGTAATGAACCGAGAACAGGCTAGGCTGATGAAGAAATAGAGGAAGGGAAGGTGTCTGTGGCCCCTGGGGGAGGCAGGAAAGGGCTCCATGTGAGGCGCAGGCAGGGAGGCCAGGACGGGGATGCTGGTCATCTCTGAGGCCAGCCTGCCTCCCAAATCTGTGCCCGAGATGGAGCCTCCCTCAGCCCCTAGGCCCAGGGCTGCCTGTCCCCACGGCCACACCGGGGTGGAGGCAGCAAGAATGGCCTTCCCCTCTGGCGCATCCAAACTGCTGCCACATTGTCGGCCTGTCTTCTTTGAAGCTCCAGCTCAAACCCCACCCAGGAAGAGGGAAGAAAAGACTCATGTCAGAGACTGAGTCACAGCAGGAATCTCCGTAAGACAGAAGATGGAAATTTTAACCTTTTCAGCTTCCTGTTCGGGGCTGTGAAAAGGAGGGCTGTTCTGAAGGACGGGGACTCTGGGCACACGCCGAGATTCAGGGACATGATGTGCCTTTGACCAGGGCGCGCAGGGCAGGGGTTGGGAAGGCCTGACCCTCCAGCACAGGGGAGGCATTCAGGCCCCCGGGACCCCGCAGGGCTGGCGGGACCGGCACCTCGCAGGGTGCCCCAGCTGGCCGGGAGCTGCCCCTCTCCCACGGTGGGAAACAAGCTCGGGCCTTGGGGGGCCGCCCCAGACTGTCCGGTAAACCCCACTTGCTGGACCCAGTTCATTCCCCTGCCGCCGCGGGGCCGGGGACTTGAACAGAAGCCCGTCTGCCAACAGAGGGGACTTTGTTTCCCGGACGGGGCTGGGCTTTTTCTCCTCTCCCTTCAGGGGGACCGGGCTACCGAGGGAGCTTCTGTTATTGTTATTTCCAGCTTGGCAAAAATGTAAATGTGAGAGTTCGCAGGGCCGGGAAATAGATGGCATTTTCTCTGTGGACCGGCTGCAGCCATCGCCCGCTGCTCAGACCCAGGAAGGCAGCCCTGCTCAGAGGGTCCGAGGTGCTGGGAAGGTGCTGCACCCGGTTCTCCATCCTCTGAGGCGACCTGGGAGCTGGAACACCCAGAGCTGGCAGAACCTGCGCACAGAGGTGGGAGGGTGGAGCTGCCCCCTGAGGTAGTACAACCACCTGGCTTCAGAAGCACCTGGAGCCCTTTGCCACAGCAGCACCCAGGCTGTCCCACTATGCCCGACACTCAAACCTGGGCCTCTGCCCACCCCGGGGCCTGCCCCAGCCCGAGCTGCTGACAGTTCGGCCATTTCCCTTCCCCAGATGAAGAGTCTCTCTGTGCCTGGAGCTTTCGTGGTATCTCATTTAATCTTCATGACAACAATTTCATTCATTCATTCATCCAGCCAGCCAGCCAGCAATATGTATTCACGGCTGGGATCTGGGGTGGGAGAGGAGGATAGGACAGTTACGGAGGGAGAAGCTACTGGGAAAGACAGAAAGTAAACAAATAATTACAAAAGGGATGGGTAAATGGTAGCCACAATAATCATAGCCTCTAATTATTAAGAAGTCATGGTGTGCTGGGCATATGGAACTCACTTACTCCTCGCAATTCTCCCAGTCCAGAAAGGACTAAGTAACTTGTGACAGCCACAGAAATGCCCAGAGGCTGTTCCCCCAGAGGCAGCCTTGGTTTTCAGGGACCCATGAGAGCCAATCAGCTGTGGATCGTGGTGAGAAGCTGCACAGCCGAAACGCACTGGATGCAGAAGTCCATGGTGGAGACCCAGGAGCCCCTCTGGGGGTCAGGCTGTTTGCAGAGTCTTGGCCTGTTCTGCAGGATCAAAGGCTGGTCCTCCCTGGCCTTAGGGAGGACCACCCAGGCCTTAGGGAGAGGCAGACACTGCTGACTGGGTTTCTACTCTCCCACTGCCCTAGTTGCACTGGGATCCTCTAACTGCATCCTGCTGGGGCAGGGTCCCCAGGATCCAGTGAGTCAGGATCTGGTTCTCAGGAAGGACCAGTCCCAACCAGGTGCTTCCAAAAGTGACTTAGGCAGGATTGCTGACGTGTGCACGGCCGGTGCCCCAGGTTCTGGCTCAAGAGGAATGGGGGAAAGAGCTTGGCCAGGGAGTCAAGTGGCCTGACCCTGGATCCCCCTCACCAACTGCGTAAAGTTGATCAAGCCACTTGCTGTCACTGATCAAATGGTGGGGTGGAGCTGAGGGTGAGGCCAAGGTTTCCGGGGAGGATGGGGAACACAGGCGGGGAGGCTGAGGTCAGAGAAGGTGCTGGTTGTCGTGTAGGGCTAGAGCTTTCCACGTGGGCAGCGTCTGCCTAGTCTGTGAGAGGAGCACGACTGGGTGTTACAGGAGTGGAGTGAGTGTCAACAGAATTTCCATTTGACCCAGGAAGAAGGTCATCGGTTGGTTTTGCTTTTTAGACAAGTGAGATTAGGAGAAAGTGACCCAATGTCTCAAAACAAAAACCATCCAGGAGCAGAACCAAGAAGCAAAGTCTAACATATTAACAAAGGTCAACAGCTATAAACAACGATGGAAGTCTGAAGGGACCAGAAGTGGGGGTGGGGCGTGCTGCCACAGTTGCTAACCCCCAGGCCCCTTGCCCATCACCTGGGAAGGGCCATGTGGTGCTGTGTGAATCTGTGGCTGGTGGCGTAGCCGCCTCCTCCACCTTAAGATGAGGCTCAGACGGGGGCCTCGGCCTGCTGTTGCTCGGAACTTCAGTGAGAACTTTTTCCTGTTTCTCATCATCTCCCACTTTGCTTGATAGACAAAACCAAACCATAAACCATGTCTTTCTCAATCATGCAGCCCCACATGAGTCATCCCCACAAACCACGTTAGAATCCAAGTGCTGGGATGATGGTCCCTTGGGCAGGAGGAATTGCTCAATAGTGAGAAAATCCAGTGAAAAAATATCCCCAGAATCTGGGCTCCTGTTGAGCAGCTGCTCTGGAGGAATTCATGTGGCAAGGCAAGCAGGGACACATCGCCCATGTACCTGAGATATAAGTAAGTGTGCAGGTCCCCCTCCACCATTTGCAGGGCCTGGGGGAGGAGGCACATGGAGGAGGCTTCCGGCCTTCAGCCTTCTTCATCTTGACACCCAGTTCTGTCCTTATGTGCACCCCTCCCCTTCCCCATTCATCCAGAGCAACTGCCCTCAGTCGCCTTTTGGATCTAAGATGCGCACACCAACAATGAGCAATCCTTCTCAGGACTGAGTCAGGAAGACCAGAACCCAGGAGAGAGGCCAATGGAAGCTCTGGAAGCAGGCTCAGGCCAGCTGGGCAGGGTATTTCAGGGCCTGATACCTGCAATATCGCCTATAAGCGTGCAGTTAGAGGACAGCCAGTGAGCTTTCTCTAAAAGGAACCCCAAACAGGAGTCCTAATGGCAATGGGTGCCAAAGTGGTGTGTGTTTGTCTAGTTCTCTCTCTCACACACACACACACACAAACTGAAACCCAGTAACAAGTCAAGAGACAAACAAGTCCTCATTCAACAGGACTTTGCTCAGGCAAAAACTATCCTGTGGCAAGATGGATTTTCTGCAGCCTCATCTCTGGCAGGGAAGGGGACTTCTTAAAATTGTATTACATCAAAGTTGTGTCAAGAAAGATTCATATTTGTGAGAGCATTTGTTGGCCTGCCAGATTCCCCACTGTGATGAAGGAACAACCATCGCCCACCCAGAATGAGTGGGAACAGTTTTCCCAGGGTAGGGTACTAGGCATGGGCCACCCAGCACCTTGATGGGTAAAGAGAAAGAAAGCAACACCCCTAGGGGAACAGGTATGGACCCAAGGCAAGCAATGAAGAAATGTTTTGGTTCAGCCTCTTTGTTCTTTTGTGTGATGGTCAATCAGGTGCAGCTACAAGAAGAGACATAGGAGAGGTCAGGAAAACAAAGTTTATGACATTCACAGGTCCCAGAGAGGGGGTCACTGCATAACATGCAGGACCATGAGGAAGCACCAGTGTTGGTCAGGAGACGGAAAACAGGAGTGAAGGAAGAGCTTAGGCTATGGCCTTTATTGGAGTCTCCACAGGAAAGGCAAGGCAGGGCAGTAAACAGCTGAGGATTGGCTAGTTGGAATCATTTCAGCAGGGTATATTATAAACAAGATAATCCCCTTGACTCAGAGCGTCTTTGTGATTGCCTCCTAAAAAAACGTAGGCTCTTTCTAGAAGTGGGCAGCCCCGAAGACTCCTCTAGGTGGAATGAAGCTTTGCCACCTTGGGTTGACCCACGTGAAATCACTAGTGGAACTCAAAGCTGAGCCAACACTAAACCAAGGCACCAGACCTAAGACCTTCCCTCCCACTTGTGCTTCATGTTATGGTGTTGGAGCTTTTATGAGGCTGACTCAGCTACTCCAGAGGGTGTTGAAATATTATTTGAGGATTGTTGCTCTCTTTGCTGTTGGCTCAAGTGAGTCCTCAGAGAGCACAGCCAAGACATCAATACCACATGGCCCAAAGGTGCTGCATCTCACGCTTCTTCAAGGTTGAAAGCAGCTGGAGGAAACCCTGTTCCAGCTGGTCAATGTGGAAAGGCCACACCAATTCATCTGGTCTCCAGACCATGGGAGGGGAGCCAGCCCCACTCAACCCAACAGCAACAACAAGGCGACAACTCAAGAACTAAAAACAAACAGCAAGTAGGGGCAGGCACAGCAGCCTCCAGAGTGCTCTCATTTATTCCAACACCAGACAGGCACAGTCAAGACAAGTCTGGAGCCATGGCTCAGGATGGCCTCAGGAGAGGTGAGCTGTGTTGGACGGAAGGCTGAATGGTGAGAAACTAGCCAGTCTTGCTGGCTATCCCTGGGCCTTCTTTACAACCACACCTGCCACCTGCCACCTGCCCTTACAGTTTGAGAGTGACAAGTCCCCATGGTGAAAACTGGGCAGCATGCCCACAGTGGCAAACCTATTACATTGGACTCTGCAGCAGATCATTTTTAACATCCTCCCATACCATGAAATTGTTTTCATGAATAATAGTGGTCAGAAAAACAGCAGACAGTATTGAGCTTTGTATATGTAATTTTGCCAGGAAGAATTCTTTATCAACAAAATGAAAAGGAACCTACTGAATGGGAGATAATATTTGCAAACCATATATCTGATAAGAGACTAATATTGAAAATATATGAAGAACTCACACAACTCAATACCAAGAAGACAGACAATCCAATTTTGGGCAGAGGGTCTGAATAGACATTTTTCCAGAGAAGACATACAGATGGCCGACAGGTAGATGAAAAGATGCTCAACATCACTAATAATCAGAGAAATGAGTTCAAAACCACAATGAGATACTGCCTCTCACCTGTTAGAATGGCTGTTATCAAAAAGACAAGAGATAAGCATTGGTGAGGACATGGAGAAAAAGGAATCCTTGTGCAAAGTTGGTGGGAGTGTAAATTGGTGCAACCACAATAGAAAACAGTATGGATGTTCCTCAAAAACTTAAAAATAGAACTACCATGTGATCCAGCAATTCCACTTCTAGATATTTATCCATAGAAAACAAAAAGAACAAAATCTTGCTATTTGCAAAAACATGGATGGACCTTCAAGGCATTATGCTAAGTGACATAAGTCAGACAGGGAACGATAAATACCGTATGATCTCACTTATATGTGAAATATAAAAAAAAAAAGAAAATCTAAGCTCATAGATACAGAGAATAGATTGGTGATTGCCAGAAGCAGGGGGTAGGGGGTGGGGAGTGGGAGAAATGGGTAAAGGTGGTCAAAAGGTACAACTTTGCAGTTATAATATAAATAAATCATAGAGATGTAGTGTACAGTATGGTGACTATAGTTAATAATACTGAATATTTGAATATTGAAATTGCCAAGAGAGTAAATCTTAAATGTTCTCATCACAAGAAAAAAACTTTTTCTGACTATGTATGGTGATGGGTGCTAACCAGACTTATTGTGGTGATCATTTTCCAATATATAAAATATTGAGTCATTACATCATACACTTGAAACTAATATAATGTTATGTGTCGATTATACTTCAATAAAAATAAGTTACAATCACGGGTCACTTAACGACAGGGATATGTTCTGAGAAATGTGCCATCAGGCTATTTTGTCATTGCATGATCATAGCGTGTACTTACAGAAACCTCCATGGTATAGCCTACTACACACCTAGGCTGCATGGTACTAATCTTATGGGACCGCTGTCATATATACAGTCTGTTGACCAAAACATTATTATGCAGTGCATGACCATATAAGTAAATAAACTTTTAAGAAGAATTCTTTAATAAAAAGTAAAATAAATATTATAATACAAAAATTAAAAGTCATGGATTAATACTTTTAAATTACACTAATGTATTTTTTAAAGTTGGGGCACACATGAAGAAACACTTCTAAAAGAGCCAGGTCCACAAGCTTCAGAAAATGGCTCGCATCTAGACAGACACAACTGAAGCAAATCAAGTCCACTGTGCTATCATCGTTTGTTCCCAACCTACTGTTTCCACGCAGGAAGACGCATTCCACAGAAGCTGGGGGAAAGGACCGCACCTGAAGCAGGCTCCAACAGTTCTGAATTGTCACCCTGACAAACTGACTTAAACAAATCATATAACTGACTCTGCAGGTAGCCGGGTGCCTGTGTCACTGGAGGGTTTCCAAATTAACTTCCATGTAGAATACAATGTTTATTAAAAAGTAAGAAACAAAAATGTGCACACTTGAACTTAAATATATATCATTAAAAGGCGACACTAACAGCAGCAATGGCTTAGAGCTTAGACCAACAAACAATTTGTGGGGAAAGAAGTACTTTATTACGGAAATTGTGTAGACTTAACTGGTATGTAGCGATAATAAAAAGCTGACCCATTAGACAAATAGATCAACGCAACAGAATAGAGAACCCAGGAATGGATCCACATGAATACAGTCAACTCATCTTTTTGTTTTTTTGAGGTAACGTTGGTTTATAACGTCATATAAACTTCAGGTGTACATCATTATATTCACCACCAAAAGTCTAGTTTCCTCCATCACCATATAAATGACCCCCTGTACCTCTTTCTTCCTCCCCTCACCCCCTTCCCCTCTGGTAACCACCAATCTGTCCTCTGTATCTATGTGTTTCTTTGTTTATCTTCCACATATGAGTGAAATCATACAGTATTTGTCTTTCTCTGTCTGACTTATTTCACTTAGCATAATACCCTCAAGGTCTATCCATGTTGTCGCAAATGGCAAGATTTCATCTTTTTTTATGGCTAAGTAGTATTCCATCTTGTGTGTGTGTGTGTGTGTGTGTGTGTATGTGTGTGTGTATACATATATACCACATCTTTTTTATCCATTCATTCACTGGGCACTTAGGTTGTTTCCAAATCCTTGCTATTGTGAATAATACTGCAATGAACATAGTGGTGCATATATCTTTTTTAATTAGTATTTTTGTGTTTTTTAGTCTATTGGTCTATGGCAAAGGAGCAAAGGAAATTCAATGGAGCAACAAATGGTGCTGGAACAACTGGACATTCCCATGCAAAAAAATTAACCTAGATACAAGCCTTCACAAAAATTAACTCAAAATGGATCATAGACCTAAATGTAAAATGCAAAACTATAAAACTTCCAGAGGAAAACATGGGAGGAAACCCAGATGACCCTGGGTACGGCAATGACTTTTTATTTATAACACCAAAGTCATGATCCATGAAAGAAAGAATTGACAAACTAGACTTCTTTAAAATTAAAAACTTCTGCTCTATGAAAGACACTGTCAAAAGAATGAGAAGACAAGCCATAGCCTGGGAAAAGATATTGCAAAAGACACACCTGATAAAGGACTATTATTCCAAATATACAAAGAACTCTTAAAACTCAACAATAAAAAACAAACAACCTGATTAAAAAATGGGCCAAAGACCTTAACAGAAACCTCAACAAAGAAGGTTTACAAGTGGAAAATACGCATATGAAAAGATGTTCCATGTCACATGTCACCAGGGAAATGCAGATTAAAACAACACACCTATTAGAACGGCCAAAATCCGGAACACTGACAATGCCAAACGCTGGTGAGAACTGGAGCAACAGGAACTCTCATTCACTGATGGTGGGAATGCAAAATAGTACAGCCATTTTAGAAGATAGTTTGGCAGTTTCTTACAAAACTAAACATACTTTTACCATGAGATCCAGCCATCATAGTCCTTGGCATTTACCCAAAGGAATTGAAATGTTATGTCCACACAAAAACCTGCAAATGGATATTTACAGCAGTGTTAGTTATACATAATTGCTAAAACTTGGAAGCAACCAAGATGTCCTTCAGTAGATGAATGGATAAACTGAGGTACATCCAGACTCTGGAATATTATTCAGCACTAAAAAAAAAAAAAGAGCTATCAAGACATGAAAAGACTTGGAGAAAACTTAAAAGTATATTACTAATTGAAAGAAGCCAATCTGAAAAGGCTATATATTGTATGATTCCAACTGTATGATAGGCTAGAAAAGGCAAAACTATGGAGACAGTAAAAAGTCAGTAGTTGTCAGGGGTGGGGGTGGGGGAATGAATGGTTGGAACACAGGATTTTTAGGGCAGTGAAAATACTCTGCATGATATGAGTGAACTCCAGAGTAAACCATAGACTCTGGGTGATTCTGATGGGTCAATGTAGACTCATGGGTCGTAACAAATGTACCACTCTGGTGGAGGATGTGGATGATGGGGAGGCTATGCGTGTTTGGCAGTAAGAGGTATATGGGAAATCTGTACCTTCTTCTCAGTTTTGCTGTGAACCTAAAGCTACAGGAAAAATAATAAATTCTTGGGATGGCCCCGTGGCATAGTGCTTAAGTTCAGCACACTCCACTTCAGAGGCCCAGTTTCCCAGATTCGGATCCTGGGCACAGACCTCTGCGACTGGTTGGCCATGCTGTGGTGGCGACTCATATATAAAGTGGAGGAATATTGGCACAGATGTTAGCTCAGGGCTAATATTCCTGAGCAAAAAATAAATAAATAAATAACAATAATAACAATAAATTCTTTCAAAAAAGAAAAAAAGCAGACCCACTTTCAGTCAATTTTATTCTTTTAACTTCTGTCTGCACAATGCTCTTGCTTGTTGCCTGTCCCCAGCTGGGCTGATGCCACCACCACTCTTGGTATACCCCTGTCTCCCTGCCCTCAAATTTCTTAAAATCAACTGAAGTCCCTTTACACTCATTGTTAGAAATCATAGCATTATTGTTGTCTGACTTACAGAGAAGTTCGAGAAGGAATTAAGGTACTGTAAGTCATTTTGAGAAAGAGTCTACCACAAGTTCTTTCCTTTAGAATGGCCCTACAAAAGGAAAAAGATATTTGAAAGGGAAATATCCACAGGTTTGATGACTGCTTAGGAACTGAAGGCTCCTGTGTGACAAAATCCAGCAACAACAAAATTTTAAATCAAACAACAAAATAGGGTGATTATTTCCCAGGACAGGACAAGAACAAGGGTCTATGCACTTAAATATCAAACACTCATACAAAGTGACTGACGACAACACAAACCATTGACGTCCCAACAGGTGGACAAAAGACACAGGCAGAAAAGTCAGAGAAGAAGAGACATGCGGTAACCACCATCGTGAGGAGAAAGGTTTGACTTCACAGACACTCAAACCAAGGCCACAGCCGCTTAAAATGAGATTCCTTTTTCATCTGTCATATTTAACATAATATGAGTGTGTAGTGAGATGGCCACTCTCCCGCTCAGCTGCCAGAAGAAGAAATATCCTAGTAATATTAATCCTTGATCATTTATATTGCAAGTCGTCTTTTTTTTTTTTTAGATTCTTTCTCATTTAATGTTGCTTATAATATTTGGTCCCTTCATTCTAAGGATTCAAAATGACACACTCTCTAGAGGAAATCTATTGTCCCCCTGCAAGTGCAATAATAGCATCCCCAAGCTCCAGGTGAAGCAGGGACCAAGTCTGTGTGGCTCTGAGACTTGATGGTCTTATGCAACATGCATTTCCTATGTTCTGCCAACCATTGGCAAGGGTGGTCTGGCCCATGGGATATGAACAGCAGGCACATCAGAAACTTTTTGCCTTGATTCTGAGTCTGATGATAACACCATTTTGCTGGCCAGGGCCTTTTCCTGGAACGTTATAGAAGTCATATGTTATTTTGGCAGAAGATTCCACTAGAGACTTTCATCATCACTACACATAAAAGGCAGTCACATTGTCTAGGAAACCCTTAAAACTGCAGCCTTAAGACAAATGTCCCACCTCTGTGCTGTATGCTGGCAAATTCCTTGAGTGGTTGATATGGCAAACTTAAAAATCTCT
This sequence comes from Equus quagga, assembly GCF_021613505.1. Lineage (NCBI taxonomy): Eukaryota > Metazoa > Chordata > Mammalia > Perissodactyla > Equidae > Equus > Equus quagga. The sequence goes on along the minus strand of NC_060272.1, from coordinate 53,772,005 downwards.
CAGCAGTGACTGATAAGATAGGTATGGAAAGTATCTTGGAAAATCTTACAAAAACAACCAGATGTTTTAGTCTACAGGGAAGAGCGTAGGAAAGTAGGAGACCTTATTATTGTAGGTATTTAGGGCCCGATGATGGGAAGCACAGATCACTTCTGCTTAAAGGAATTCCATTTTGCCTGCCTCAGGATACAATGGAAACCTGTCAGAGTAAGATTCCAAAGAAGCAGACGACCTGTCACCATAGCTAGGGGACGAACCTCACCTTCCGTACTCGGAGCTGAGCTCTGTCTCACAGCTCGACTTCAGCAGTTCTTTCTGTGGGTGAGACATCAGCTAAAGGGCCTCTGGTCCTACAGGACCAGCCCCAGCCAGATATAGGTAGTGAAGAGGAACCCAGGGGGACCAAAGGCTCTTGAAAGTTGCTGGTGGCTGTACCTTTTGAGAGGATACATTTGCAATAGTATCAAAAGTCTTAGACGAATGCTATACCTTGGCAAATGCTTTCTCTGCATCTATTGAGATGATCATGTGATTTTTATTCTTCATTTTCCTAATGTGGTGTATCACATTGATTGATGTGCGGATGTTGAACCATCCCTGCATCCCTGGAATGAATCCCACTTGAACATAGTATATGATCTTTTTAATGATTGTTGTATTTGATTTGCTAATATTTTGTCAAGGATTTTTGCATCTACGTTCATCAGTGGTGTTGGCCTGTAATTTTTTTGTTGTCCTTGTCTGGTTTTGGTATAAAGGTAATATTGGCCTCTAACAATGAAATAGCAGAAAAAGAAATGAAGAATACAATCCCAGTACAATCGCAACAAAAAAATAAAATACCTAGGAATAAATTTAACCAAAGGGGTGAAAGACCTGTGCACTGAAAACTATAAAACACTGTTGAAAGAAATCGAAGACACAGAGAAATGGATATTCCATGCTCATGGATTGAAAGAATTAACATAGTTAAAATGTCCATACTTCCTAAAGCAATCTACAGACTCAATACAATCCCTATCAAAGTTTCAATGACATTATTCATGGAAATAGAATAAAGAATCCTGAAATTTATACGAAACCAGAAGACCTTGAATAGCCAAAGGAATCCTGAGGGAAAAGAGCAAAGCTGGAGATATCACACTCCCTGATTTCAAAATATACTATACAAAGCTATAGTAATCAAAACAGCATGGTACTGGCACAAAAACAGACACACAGATCAATGGAGCAGAATTGAGAGCCCACACATCTATAGACAGCTAATTTTCAACAAGAGAGCCAGGAACATACAAAGGAGAAAAGAAAGTCTATTCAATAAATGGTGTTGGGAAAACTGGACAGCCACGTGCAAAAGAATGAAAGTAGACCATTATCTCACATCGTACACAGAAATTAACACAAAATGGATTAAACTCTAATGTAAGACCTAAAACCATAAAACTTCTAGAAAAAAAAAATAGGCCTCTTCGACATCAGTCTTAGCAGAATCTTTTTGAAAACCGTGTCTCGCCAAGTGAGGGAACAAAAGAAAAAATAAACAAATGGGACTACATCAAACTAAAAAGCTTTTGCATAGCAAGGAAACCATCAATGAAATGAAAAAAGAACCTAACAATTGGGAGAATATATTTGCAAATCATATATCCAATAAGGGATTAATATCCAAAATATATAAAGAACTCATACAACTCAACAACAAAAAAACAAACAACCCAATTAAATATGGACAAAGGTGGGGCCAGCCCAATCCCATAGCAGTTAAGTTCACTCATTCCGCTTTGGCAGCCTGGGGTTCACTGGTTCGGATCCCAAGTGCAGACCTAGCACTGCTCATCAGGCTATGCTGTGGCAGGCATCTCACATATAAAGTAGAGGAAGATGGGCATGAATGTTAGCTCAGGGCCAATCTTCCTCAGCAAAAAGAGGTGGATTGGCAGCAGATGTTAGCTCAGGGCTAATCTTCCTCAAAAAAAAAAAAAAAAGGGCAAATGTGGGGCCAGCCTGGTGGCGTAGTGGTTAAATTCAATGCGCTCCACTTTGGTGGCCTGAGTTCACAGGTTCAGATGCTAGGGGCAGACCTACACCACTCATCAAGCCATGCTGTGGTGGTGACCCAGAGGAAGATTGGCAAAAGATGTTAGCTCAGGGCCAATCTTCGTCACCAAAAATAAAAACAAAAATGGTGCAGAGGATCTGAAAAGACATTTTTTGAAAGAAGGTATACAAATGGGTAACATGCACATGAAAAGATGTTCAACATCACTAATTATTAGGGAAATGCAAATCAAAACCACAATGAGATATCACCTCGCGCCTGTCAGAATGGCTATGATTAACAAGACAACAAATAACAAGTGTTGGAGAGGATGTGGAGAAAGGGGAACTCTCATACACTGCTGGTGGGAATGTAAACTGGTGCAAACACTATGGAAAAAAGTATGGAGATTCCTCAAAAAATTAATAATAGAACTACCGTATGATCCAGCTATTCCACTGCTGGGTATTTATCCAAAGAACTTGAAAACATGATTGCAGAAAGATACATGTTCATTGCAGCATTATTTACAAGACTTGGAAACAACCTATGTGCCCATCAACAGATGAATGGATAAAGAAAATGTCATATATATATACAACAGAATGCTACTCAGCCATAAAAAAGATAAAATCTTGCCATCTGCAACAACAGGGATGGACCTTAAGGGTATTGTACTAAGCAAAACAAGTCAGAGGAAGAAAGTCAAACACCATATGATTTCACTCATAAGTAGAAGATTAAAACAACAACAACAAACACATAGATACAGCAAATACATTGGTGGTTACCAGAGGGGAAGGAGGGAGCAAGGAGGATGAAAGGAGTAATAAGGCACCCATTATATGCTGATGGATGATAATTAGTCTTTGGGTGGTGAACATGATGTAGTCTACGCAGAAATAAAAAAAATGATGTACATCTGAAATTTATATAATGTTATAAACCAATGTTACCTCAATTAAAAAAAAAACCTTTTTAGCAATTCCACAATGTCATCAAACAGCCAATCAATGTTCACATCTCCCTGATTGCTTATACGTTTTTTAACTATTTTTTCATTTGAACAAAAATTCAAATTGAATCCATAAGTTACAAAAAATCCCCAGAAAACGAAAGTCTTCCCTCTCTGAAAGCTTTTAGGATTTTTCTATGTATCCTCATGATAACATTGTAAACGGATATGTTTAAGTTTGAATCTTTTTTCCATTGTTCCTGCTCAACACTCAGTGGGCTCTTTCATTCGGAAGACTTGTTGGCTTTCCTCAGTTTGGGGAGATTTTTTCTATTTTTTTAAACAAGTTTTTAATTATACCAGTAATTAACAGTAAAAATAAATTTCTTAAATAATAATTTTGAAAAAGCCCTTTATATGTAAAGCTAACGCCCACAGTTCCCACTCCATCTCCATGCCTAATCCTCCCTGGGGAACCCCGGTCATGAGTTTGGAATATAATCGCACACACACACACCCATTTAAGATGCATTGTTTCGAAGAGTTTCCACTCTTCCATCCTCCCTTTCTTCCTTCCTTGTTTTTTCATTTTGTTTGCTTTTTGTGTCTCTTTAGAAGGCCTTTCCTACCCCAAAGTCAGAAGCACATGTGCCTATGTTTCTCCTAAATATCTTTATGGCTTTCTTTTGGACATTAAGGTCTTTAAACAAATTGGAATTTACTCTTGTACATAATGTGAGGTAGAGGTTCAACTTCATTTTTTCCTCTACGAATAACCAGTTAGTCCAGCTGTATTTATTGACACATCTATCCTTTCCCCACGGATATGAAGTGCCATTTTTGTCATGCATCAGCTTCCCACATATATATTGATCTGGTTCCACACTCTATTCTGTCCCGTTGACCTACTTACCTATTCCTATAGCGGTGTCACAGTTTTAGTTACCGTAACTTTAAAATATATTCTATGAGGTTTTGGCTGTTCGTTTTTTGAAAAGTGGGTAATACAGGCCCAAGGTACTCTAAAAGCTAGGTAGAAAGTCCATCTCTTTCTCTCACTGCTATTCCCCAGCCATCCAGTTCTCCACCCCAGAAGCAACTTCTTGCCTTTTTCCAGAAATATTCTAGGCACCTATCAGCAGATAGTTAGTTAGTAAGTACTCAGTATGTATTCTGTAGATCCTTCCTGTCAGTATGTATCAAGCCACCTTATTTTTTAACATTCCGCTGTGTGGACATGGCGTAATTTATTGAGCCGGTCCCCTCTTCATTCCACACTGAGGACCTCCCCTTCACTGGGCAGCCCTTCCTCAGTTATTATGATTCTGCGTCTCAGATTTTCCTAGTGTAATCAAAGATAGAGTTTACCTTTCTGTTTCTTATTCTTGTTCGGGGGCTGATGTTGAGGAGAAAGGTGGCAGAACCTCTTTTCTCTGCCATCTGGGAGACGGAAACTGGCTTCCGTTGGGCTTTGAACATTCTTACACATTTACTTTTCCATAGGAAGTTTAGGATCTGTTTTAGAAGTAGCAGGAAAACTTCTGTCAGTCAGAATATACCTTGTTGAAGTTATAGATTACGTGGGTCTTTCCCCCTCTCTGTGCTCCCATCGGATCTCCTATAGTTGTAGAAAATTTTGAATCAGATGTATCAGATGTGAAACTCCGAGAGGACACAACCTAACCTAGGCAACCTTCCAGCAGAGTTTAAATAACCTGAACTAATCATAAGAAAACATCAGACAAACCCAAAGTGAGAGATGTTCTATTTAAAGGAAAAAAGGAGAGGTGAGTGTATTCTTCAAAAATATCAATGTCATAAAAGAAAAAGAACGGCTGTGGAAATATTTCAGATTAGAGGACAAAGAGACATGACAATTAAATGCAGTATCTAACCTCGGACTAGATCTTGTATGGAAGGTGAAAAATTGCCATAAAGCACATTTTTGGGGTAACTGACAAAACTGAAATGTGAAGGGTAGATTAGGTAAAAGTATTGTAGAAATTTTAAACTTACTGAAGTTGATAACTGTCCTGTCATGTAAGAGAATACACTTCACCTCTAAAAACACTGAAGTATTTAGGAGTAGAATGCCATGATGAATGTAACTGCCCCTCAAGTGGTTCAGAAAAAAATGTGTGTGTGTGTGTGTCTCACATACACAGGTACATATAAACAGAGAGAGAGATAAAGCAAATGCTGTCAAATGTTCATATTAGGTGAATCTGGGGAAAGGGAATACGGATGTTTTTAATGCTATTTTTATTTTTGAAACCTTTCTATAAATTTGAAATTATCTCCAAATAAAAAGGTTTGTTTTTAATGCAATTGAGCATAAAAGTCTGGAGCTCCAAGGAGAGAACTGGACTATAGACAGAAACCCATCAGGACATAGATGTTATTTAGTCATGAGAGGGGCCAACCCATGGCTGAGTGGTTAAGTTTATGCTCCAGTTCAGCGGCCCAGGGTTTCCCCAGTTCAGATGCTGGGCACGGACATGGCACGACTCATCAAACCATGCTGAGGGCAGCGTCCCACATAGCACAACCAGAAGGACCTACAACTAGAATATACAACTATGTCCTGGGGGGATTTGGGGAGAAGAAGAAGAAAAAAAGAAAAAGATTGGCAACAGATGTTATCTCAGGGCCAATCTTAAGTAAATAAAGAAAGAAAGTCATGAGAATGAATGACCTAATATGGGAGAGCATCAAAGAGGAAGAGAAGGAGCTAGGACCCCACCCAGGGAAGACTGATATTCAGGGATCAGGTAGAAAAAAGGAGCCAGCCAAAGGAGGAGGTGGTGGAGGGAAACCAGAGCAGTGAGGTGTCATGGAAACCAAGAGAAGACTGTTTCAAGAAGGAGTGACTAACTGTGACAAATGTTGCTAACAGGTTGCCTAAGACGTAGACAAAGATCTGACCACTGGATTTAGCAAGATGGAGATGATGGGAGACTTTAACCAGAACAGTTTCAATGGACTCTGAGTGAAATAAGCCAGATTATAGTGATTCCCAGAGTGAACACAAGGCAAAGAAGAAGAGCAGCGAATATAGGTAACTCTCAAGAAATGTGTCTATGAAAGGAAAAGAGAAAGAGTCCACTTTCTACACCACTCAAATACTATCTATCTTCTAGTAACTGCATCAATTTTTTTGTCTGATAATGGCACCCTCTCTTCCAGGACAGCTCTGAACTTACTATTTTTAACTGTCTTTCTGTCATTTCTATGGGATTCTGGGTGGAAGGAAAAGTAGACACATGTCCTCAGCCCGCCATCTTGAACCAGAAATCTACGTTCCTTTACATCCAGTATATCATTAAATCCTCCCCACAGTCTTGTGAGGAAAATATCATCCTATCTTTAAGATAAGAAATCTGAGGCCCAGAGGGGTAAAGAGCCCAAAGTCACACAGCTAATCACTGACAGAGTTGGGATTCACACCCAAATGTGTTCGCTTTCAAAGCTCACGCTATGCTCACCCCACCATCTAGACAGAATATGAAATGAACGTGCTAAGTGGGATTGGTAGGCAGTAGGAATTTAGGGTTAAAAAAACCTTATGCCTCATACATGACTAATTTTATTATCTTCGAATTTTACAGATCTATTTCCCTTACTTTAGTAAAGTTCCTCTTGGATATTTCAGCCTTTCTCGGTTGTGCTATGAAGAAACATCAAGAAGCAGGATTGTATGGTGGGAAGATCATGGAGCCAAACAGACCTGGGTGTGAGTCTCCGTCCCAGTGGAGCCTGAAAAATCTTGAATATTTACCCCATAAAGTGGAGTTTTAGGGTTATTGTAAACATTAGCACCAATGTATGGAAAGCCCTTGGTGCTCAGGAGATAGTCCTCAAATGGGGGTATTCTCCACAAAACATTTTCCTGGCTAATACCACCCTTGAACGATGCCTCTTGGTTTTTAATATTCAAACTTCAGAGAACACATGTACTTCTCCAAGTAATGTTTTTTGGCCATAATTTATCAAAGGTGAATTTATTTTATTTTATTTTATTTTTAAAGATTGGCATGTGACCTACCGTCTGTTGCCAATCTTCTTTTTTTTCTTCTTCTTTTTCTCCCCAAAGCCCTCCAGTACATAGTTGTACATTCTAGTTGTGAGTGTCTCTGGTTGTGCTGTGTGGGACGCTGCCTCAGCATGGCCTATGAGCGGTGCCACGTCCGTGCCCAGGATCTGAACCAGCGAAATCCGGGGCCGCCGAATCGGAGCTCATGAACTTAACCACTAGGCCCCGGGGCCCGCCCCTGAATTTACATTTACATCCATGAAGCACAGCACACTACATTTTAAACAAAGCAATGTGTCAATAAAGTCTTGAGAGATATTAATTACTTATTCATTTAATAATTAATAATTGGTTATAATTAATAGAACATCAGAAGTTTTTGTAAAACATACTGTCAACAAAGAGGAGGAACATCTCCCCTGTTGCTGGCATTGAAAGATGTCACAGTGTCACTTCAGACAAAACAACAACAATGACCATATTGATTCGTGGTGCTTTAAACTATGTTTTAAGCATTTTACATGCTAACATGGTAGTTTATTCCTTATCTGTGTTTGTTTTGCCATGTTTAATTACATTTATGAAATTGATTGGTGAGTATGTGCGTTATAATTTTTTCCATTTAAAATGACAAGAATTGTTTCCTGGTTAGCATTTTCATGCAGAATATCTGATATTCAGGAACAGACAACTGCCCTTAAGTGGGATCTAGAGAATCAGCATCGTTTCACCACCCCCCAGAGGAGACAAGGCTGGTATGTTAGCATCAAAGAGGTCATTTCCAAGGGGGAGTAGCATTAGAAGCCCTCTAAGTCAGTTCCTATCATTTCATGTCTTATAGGGGACAATTGTCATCCATTTGGTCACCAGGGATCTGTATCTTCTTCTATGCTTGTGCCCCCCCCCCCAACCTTGTAGTGCAGAGCCCACCGCTCCCTACAGAAACCAAAAGTGCAGGACCCTGGCTTCTCCAGCCCCCTGGCAGGTAGGCGAGGTAAGTGCCCTTGACTTACAAAAAGAAGCTGAGAGAGCTCAGGATGTATTCTGGCAATGGACAATGACAATCATGGTGGCAGGCTTCCAGTTTCTAGAGGCAGCAGGGGCTCTGTTCCAGCCAGCACCTAGTGCCCGGTGTTGGGGTGTCGGCAGTGGGCCCTGCAGGACAGCTAATGTGTCTTCACCATACGAGTCCTACGGCAGAAGCTGGGGTGCTCCATCTGGCTGTGAAACTTCCAAACCAGGTGCCCCCATGCTCCTGGAGACACTGTGAGCTGCCCAATGTCTTGTTAATAAGTTCTCTCTTTCCTTAATCAGCCAGGGTCAGTTCCTTTTGCTTGCAGCTATGAACCCTGACTAAAGGAGGATCTTGCACTTTCTTGGTGAAAGAGGGGATTCCTTTGTGCCATCTTACCCCAAGTTCTGCCTCTCAAGAGTATATCAAGTATCCAATGTCCTTGGCCAAAGGCCACTGTGGACAGAAAGGCCTCCTGGTGGTCACACTCTGAGGATACCCCTCAGCCCTGATACCTGAGACCTCCATCTCCCCTTTTCAGATCTTGAGATAGTGGCCACCTTTCTAGCCGTCATGAGCGAAATGCCCCTGGGCAGATGTGTGTGCCTGCCCCCGACTTTACCTGGGCTCTCTAGAAACCACTCACCACCACTCCTTCTCCAGGGACTCCTTGGAGCCTGTGGTTTTCCAGCGACTTTGCTGCTGAGTGTGGGAAAGGAGATAAGACAAGAGCACAATGTTGAAATGCTTCCAGAAGCATCTACTAGGTTTGTCCCTTATTAACCCTGGTTTGCTTCTCTCTGCCTGAAATCAGACCACATCTGCCATCATTCTGGGCTGATGCAGAATGAATCAGACCCTACAGATCTAGGAAATGCTCAGTGGTCTCCCCAGCCGCCCTTGGCACAGAACCCAAAGTGACTGAACAGACAAGCCAGGATGGATTTCTAACCACGACACTGACAGATGCCAAAACCATGAGCTAGAGCCATCTCCTCAGTCCACTGAGTCTCCATATTGTGGGTCTTTACTTTCATGTATGACCGTGCTTGAAAAGCCCAACGCCTTCCCAGCAGCCTCCCCACACTGATTACATCTGTGGTCTCTGAGGGAGACTCATTCTGACTGTGGAGCTGGGAAGCAGTGAGCGCAAGATGACGAGAAACTCTGTGCTTGCCCTGCTCCCATGAGCACAAGATGCCCAGATCAACATTTTCATCTTTTCCAAAAAGCTCTTTTGTCACATGCCTTATCCCATTGCTGTCCACATCTTCCCTTGGGCATACATTTTGTAATCCAGCTGGGAAAAGTGAGGCCCAGAGAGACCTTCAATGTGGCGAACTGTGCCAGCTCAGGACTGCTGATGCCGCTTCTGGTGATCCGTCCACACGGGCTGTTGATGGTGTCATCCACTGGGCTTACCCTTTGTTGGACAAAGGCTCCCATCTCCTCCCTTCAGTTCATCATCCTTCTGCCATTAAATAAAGCTCTCTTTGGAAGTGCACAGTTCTCTAAGGATTCACCAAGGCGAAGTTATGATCACCAGAATCTAGACCAAGAAAAGGATGTTGTAGGTTTGCCCTCTAAGTGGCTTATTCTCCAAACAAGATTTGTGTTGGTCTGCTCATCATCTCCTGGGTCACTGATCTGCTCCTCCTGGTGGGGCTGGTCTACTCCAAAGCTGGGACATCTCCCCAGCAGGGGGCTGCTCTAAAGGAGGCTGGAGTGAGGGTAAGGGTAGATACCTAGTCAAGCATCCAGAATGAATTAGAAACAGATCAGTGGTCTATCGGTTTTGGAGTCCAACTCTGATGCTCATACTCCCTGGGAGACACCCCAGCAGCCTGATCTCCTGAGAGTTTCTGGGGCTCTGATGTGGATGGCGTCTGCCTGAAGGGAAGTCGTGAGTTTCTAAGGAAAATCTGAACCTCGTTGAGGCCATCTGGTAGGCCTCTGACGACAACATCTTTTTCAGCCTCCCTGCTACTGAGCAAACACAAGGCCCCTCTTCCTCTCCACTTTGAAGTAGCTAAAGTTCATTCTGTATCCACAACCCCTGTCTCTCTCTGACCCCCAGATTCTCCTCTCCCACCAGGAGCAGACACTAGGCCCGAGTAGAGCCTCTGTATCTGGTGGTGGGAAATGCCAGGTGAGCTGTGTCAGGCAGGGGTCCATGCTAGTCATACCCAGAGAGGACACCATAGGAACCCCCAGCCTCTGTGGAATCTGGGAGGATGCACGGATCACCTTTGCTGAGGGAGCGTTCGGCTCAATAACACTCTCCCAAAGGGGTCCACACCCTGATCCCCAGAACCAGAGAACATGTTACCCTACACAGCAAAAGGAACTTTGCAGATGTGATTCAGTTAAGGATCCTGAGATGGGGAAAGGATCCTGGATTATCCGGGTGGGCCCAAAGCAAGGGTCCTTCTAAGAGGGGGCAGGAGGGTGAGAGGGAGCAGCAGGAGATGTGACAGGGAAGCAGAAGTTGAGTGATGAGAAGAAGGGGCCACAAGTGAAGGAATGCAGGGGCCTCTAAAAGCTGAAAAGGACAAGGAACTGAATTCTCCAGAAACCTCCAGAAGGAATGCAGCCCTGCTAAACCATTTGTGTTGGTTTAAGCCACTAAATCCTTGGTAAATTATTACAGCAGCAATAGGAAACAAATACAGAGATCTAGACCGAGGATTCAGAGGACCAGGAGGGAGAGCTAAGAGCGGCCCCCTCAGGCGCAGTCACCCAGGTCACAGATCTCCTGGCACTGGGTGATTCAGTGACAGCAAGTAATAGAAAAACCCAATTCACCTGGCTCACACACAATGAGAAGTCTAAAGGTAGGTGGCTCCAACCAAGCTGGGTTGGTTTGGTGACTTGGTGATGTCACCGAGGACCTTGGTTCTCTTCCCATCAGTCCAATCTTCTAGGCTCGCTGCTCTCTCAGTCACAAGAAGGCTGCCAAACCTCCATGTGTCACATCCAGGCACACCATTGCCAAGATTCAGGAAAGGAAGCCACTTTACCTGAGTCTCTTTCTGAGAGTAAGGAAAGCTTTCTCAGAACACCCACACCCACACCCCTACACCAGAGGACTTCCCTCCCCGACTCTTGGAGGAGCATTTGTACCCATCATCTGATCACTGGCCAGGACTTTCATTAACATTGTGGTTTTGCTGACTGCCAGCTGCTCCCTGTTTTGTCCTTCCTGTTCCCACACCTGTGGCCATATTTGATGACCAAAGGGCCCCATCTCCACCCCCTGGCTGCAGTTAACCTGCCCTCCCTGAGCCCCAGCCTGGGCATTGACCAGAGACAGGACAAGAGGAAGGAGGAGAGGGAGGGGTAGAATGAGAAGGGAGGAGCAGAAAGAAAGGCAGCTGCACTGCCAGGTGCCTGTGACAGACCCGGGGAGAGGGAAAGGGTGCTGAGGATCCACATCAGGGCGGGGAGTCCCAGAACTCAGTGCACTGACCTGCCTGCTCGCATCCCTGGGCCCTGTCACAGGCACAGAGGTGTTCCCTACCTGGTTACTGAACCTTCCTTATTTGCTGCTCTCCTGCCAGCAGTCCAGCTGGTCACCAGCGGTTATGGCAGAACCCTGTCCTGCAGATTATAAAGCTCAGAGGGGCTGTGGGCACGGTCCCAGCGTGACACTTTACAATCTGTGAGTCGGTGGCATTGGTCTCATAGAACTCCTGAGGTGCTGTTAGGCTCCACATGTCTACTTTGCAAAGGGAGGTCCTATGCAAAGGCACTGACCTTTCTCTGGTATTTACCATGGATGTTTTCCCTTTGCATTCATGGCCCATCCCAGAATGATAAACACCTCAAGAAAGATCAGTAGCTTTGGGACGATTAGCAGAGAAAACATTATAATTCAAAAATTATGATTCTTTGTTCCCAAGCCATCTCCTTTCAAGTATAAGTAGTAACAGATTTAATGTTAAAATAAATGCATAATGAATAACCACACTGAAAGTCTGACGTCACTGGACAAATGAGGACAGTATTTTTTTTTTTTTTTTTGAGGAAGATTAGCCCTGAGCTAACTGCTGCCAATCCTCCTCTTTTTGCTGAGGAAGACTGGCCGTCAGGTAACATCCGTGCCCATCCTCCTCTACTTTATACGTGGGATGCCTGCCACAGGATGGCGTGCCAAGCAGTGTCATGTCCACACCCAGGATCTGAACTGGTGAACCCCAAGCCACTGAGAAGCGGAACGTGCGCACCTAACTGCTGCACCACTGGGCCAGCCCCAACAGTATTTTTTTTTAAACATTCCCTTATTTATTAAACTCTAGGATTGCCACAACTTTGGGGTGGTTGGTTCAGATGTCTAAGGGATAAAAACTTGGATGAAATGACTTCAGAAGTAGCTCCTCTCATAGCTTCTATGAGACGGGGGTCGTCAGGCTGCACACTTTTTGCATGCCAGGTGCTTAGGGCTTTTCTTAATTTATTACTGACCTACACACCCCAGCTGCTCATTCACCCAGTCATCCACTCAGTGAGCATTACTGAACTCCTCTGCTGTCATCCTCTGTCACATTCGTGTTTTATTTTTTTTCATAGCACATGTCACTCCCTGAGATTATTTTTTATCTACTTGTTTATTTTCTGTCTGTCTCCCCACTAGAATGTAAGCCCCGTGGGGAGCAGGGACTCTGTTGCTCATGTTCACTGCTGACTCCAGAACCTAGAACAGGGCCTGGTGTGAGTAGGAGCAAAATACTTATCGTGCAGGTTAATGCCATCGTCATTATCTTCCATCATCATTGAGAGGCAGGTAGTGCCACACAGCTTGAGTTTAAACCCTGGCTCTGCTGCTAACTAGCTGCATGCTAGGCAAGTTAATTAACCCTCCTGTGCCTCAGTTTCCCCATGTAACCATGGGAGTGTAATAAGGGACACCTTCCCTTCCCATCTATTGAGTTAATATATATAAAGCATTTAGGACAGATTCTACCTATAAATACTTAGTATGCTAGTTATGATTATTGAGTCCAGCCCCAGCCAAAACTGTTTGTCTCCAAACCCCACCCTCACCCCGACCATGGCTGGTCTGGTCTCTTCTCATTTTTAGCTTCATTTGATCAAGGTCCCTGGAGCCCTTAAGCTCTCCCCAGCTTCTCAGAGCCTCCCACTGCACACCCACTGGGAGTATCTCCCAGGGCCGTGCATCATGCTCCAGAATGAGCTTCCAGCTCCTTCACTTCATTTCTCCACCTTCATTTCTCCTGTTGCGTGGAGACCAAAAAAATCTGATCAACAAACTGAACAGAAGTAAGCAAACAATCCCACTATCTCCCTTGAGAAAATAGTCCCTGGGTCCTCCCAAGTTGGCAGTGGAGTGAAAAGCTCAACATAAATAGGGTCACCTGGAAGGCCCAGCCCCATGTCCTCGAGTTCTCCTTTCCCATGGAGACCTCTCGATAATGACCTCAGTCATCACCCAGGGCCTTAAAGGGGTTGGCCAAGTGTAGGCATTGGATTGCCCCCATTTCCCCACACAAGACAGCTGAGGACAGGTTGGAACACTCATCGACTTTCCTAAGGCTCAGGAGGATTAGTGTCTCGGTTCCTGGATGTCATTCTCATGATGCATCCACAGCTGTGTGGGGGAGGAAGAACTTCCTCAACCCGCGCAGGTTCCATGGCTGGGCCTAAGAATTAAACTGACATGAGACAGGTTACCAGGAGAAGAGCATACAAACTTTATTTAATATTTTTACATGTACGGGGGAGTCTTCAAAAGGAAAATGAAGAACTGAAGAAGCCATTAGGCCCAGAAGCTTATATACCCTTTTACACAGAGAATGATAAATTGTGGGGACGTGACAAGACAAAGGAGCTTAGGCCAGGGGCAGTAAATTGTGGGGCCATGACTTGGACTTATATGGGGGAAACTGATGGAAGATGAGTTACGTTAGTGGGTTGGTTTGTACAGATCCATTTTGGCACCATCTCCCTGTCTCCAGTGATAAGAATGGTCTCTTCCTGGTACCAGGAGGGCACCTCTCTCAGGGTAAGGATCATGACCTGCTTTTAGGTAGAAGGGGGAGGTCAGCGAGCCCTTCCTGCACCTGCTGTGTCTCAAGTGCCTTCAGCTCAAGATAATTGACATGCCAAAGCTGCGTGTTTGAGAGTGGCATGTTCTGACCCCCTTCAGCTGGAACACTCTTCCCTCTGTCCTCCTGGTTATTCCATTCGTAGTCTCTGTCTTCAAGTCTCTGTGTAGATCCACTTCCTCCAGGAAACCTTCCCTGACCCAGCAAGTCTGGGTGGGACTCCCCTCCTGTGCCTCCTTCCCAGGTGCCCGCTCATGCAGCATCCTAGTCACCTGATTCCCTGTCTGAATCCCGGCAGCGAGGCCGCGCCATCTTACTCGAGTCTCTGTCTCCAGCACCAAGCGCAGGGCCCTGCACGGAGCGGACCCTCAGTTACCGTTTGTTGAGCTGCTAACCTAAAATTTATTTCGATTTCAATGCTCAGGTTAGGTGTTTCTTTGCTTCTGGTTGAAAATTCCATTGCTGACATGTTGTTGGAAAATAGATTTCTGTGAAACGTGACAAAATGAAGAGCTTAAGGGAAAAACAGGAAGATTTTCCTCTCCGTCATGTTTCCTGTGGCTGTCAGGCTCTGGCCCCAGACTCTCCTCCATGGTCAACTGCTGCCCTGAGACACTTTCAGGAAGTGAAAAATAATCCTGCTGAACTGTTCCAGCTGAGGGAGGCTGGAACCACCCTGTCATTCACTCGTAAGAATGCGGTTTGCTGGGACAGCTCCTAGTCTTAAGTTAATACCTCCTTAGACAATGGTCAGATGAAGAGATGGTCCTCTCTGAGGAATTCCCTGAGTGCTCACTTGCCACAGCCAGCATGTGGTGACGCCAACCAGAAGGAAAACAGCTTGAGAAGGCCATGCACTGTGATAGCACAACAGATCCTAGCTTGTGCAGCGGCTGTCCTCACTGACTTCACTGCGGAGACGCTGAGAAAAACTCACAGAGCCCCTTGAACAGCAGGGAGTCAGAACATGCTGAATTAAAGGTAGTCTTTCTGAGTACAGACAGAAATGGAAATCATGTATTTTTTTGTGAACATGTAGATGTATTTTATTTGTCAAGAGTAAATATCAATTTTACTTAGAATATTCAAGTCCAAAAAATGAAAAATTATATGCCTATGACTATTAAGAAAAAGTTAGAAACCGTTCGATTGTTCTGAGACTATTAAGGCACTGAATTCAAATATACATTGAGATATGAATTATCTGAATTTTTATATCTTTAATATTCAAATGCTTGTAGTTACTTTCCCTAAAAATATTTTTAGTAAAATGGTTCGACCTTGTTATTTTCCCCTGGAAGACAGAGTTTTAAACAAGTGTGTAATACACCCTGATGAAAACAGTGAGATTACACTGAGGATCGGAGGTACTCGCTGCTAGAAAAAGGGTTTATATACCTGGATGTTTTTACTTTTTAGCATATTTTGTTTCATCACAACAATATATAAATCATGATAAGGCATACTGAAGCATGGATGGCCATGGTGACATTTAATTTGATACAAAAGTTTTGAAATGTTACCAGTTGGATAATTGTATCAAAATCTTAAGAATTCTATAAAACTATTGAGAGGTTAGAGTTTTAAATACATGATACGTTTTAAAACATATTTCTCCAATTTTTCCTTTCTTATGCACAAAACAAAGATTCATCTTGCAATATAAATGCAATCAGATAGCTATAATATGAATGTTCTGCATTTTCAATGGCACTGACACTTAGCTCTATGGAATAATACACTGCAAAGTGACCATATCTTGGCAGCAGGAGAAATGATCCAGATTCATCGCAAACCAGCAGCTTAAAAACTTATAACAACAATGAATATGTGAGTGATATCATCCACTCTAGCTTACGTATTCACCTTATACTTGAAAGTATTTTTCCATAAATGGCAGTAACTGTGGCCATTTGCCAGATATAGAAAAAGTGACGCAGCAAATAAAAACAGCAAGAAAATCAAAGCATGTATCTAGCATTTTAATAGTTCTTGCTTGTGATAATCTCTGTGATCCGGAACCTTTGTTTTACATAAAATTGGAGTTTCTTCTGGACCTTGTCCATCTTCAGGTTGCCATCCAATGCCACAAAGGACTGGTTCTGGGATATAACGCATTTTTTAAAAAAGTGATATAAGCACATTGTGAAAACATTAAGTAGTACAAAAGGGATCTAGTAAGAATAAATCTCTTTCCAATGGGGATCCTCCAGACTCCAGCCTTCCACATGGGAACTCCTGTTCCAGCTCTTTCAGATATGTTATATCTCATTTCATCTTTACTTTATATGTTTTTATTTTTAATGGATTATTTTAAACTAAATGTTAATATTATTTTAAATACTAAATAAATAAATGTTAATTAATTTTAACATGTTAAAAATAAAATTATT
Source organism: Equus quagga (assembly GCF_021613505.1). NCBI lineage: Eukaryota > Metazoa > Chordata > Mammalia > Perissodactyla > Equidae > Equus > Equus quagga. The sequence goes on along the minus strand of NC_060272.1, from coordinate 53,755,509 downwards.
CTTTCTCCTTGAAAAATATTAAAAAGTGATAAAGATTTTAAAAATAAGACTGAAATAAATAGAAAAGCAGCAAAATGCTAACAGTTGATGATAGGACTATAGGTGATATTTTGAATTTTTTTAGACTTTTCTAAAAATTCCACCATATGCATGTAATATTATATTATTTAAAATCACCCTTTTTAAAAAAGATTTATTGAGGAATTATTGACATACAATAAACTGCACATATTTATGTATACAATCTGGTACGTTTGGGCATGAATATACATCCATGAAAACATCACCATAATCAAGAAAAAGAATACATCCTCTCTACCTCACACCATATACAAAAATTCATTCAAAATGGATCAAAGACCTAAATGTAAGAGCTAAAACTATAAAACACTTAAACGTCAGCATCATGGCAGAGTGAGCTCTTCCCTTAGTCTCTCCCCACTAAGTTAAAACCAAACGGACATTCATTAACCAACAGAGAATTCCCTACAAGGCACAATAGGACATCTGAGAGAGCCACACAGCCACACATATGAAGTGGGGGCAGGTGCTAGATCCCCAGGAAGCAGTGGGAGGAGGTGAGCAGATCCCCTCCACCTCCCCAGTGGCAGTAATCCTAGGTTGCGGGTCCTCACACAGCAGTCTGTGAATGACTGTAAGAGGAGGTAAGAGGGCAGGCAGGCCTGCATGTGAATGCTTTCACTTTCAGAGTTGCAGCCCGGCCTGTAGGAACACTCCACACTGAGTGGTGTGGATCTGTCACTGCATGAGTGCCACCACCAAACACAGCAACCCAGGAAAACTGCCCATGAGTGCAGAGCTGGCTTGCTCACAAAAGAAAGCGCTCCTCCACTCCCACCTAGCACACCAGATCTGCCAATCCCAAGCCAAGGCACAGCTCTGCACCAGAGCACCTGTGTGTGTGTGTGTGTGTGTGACCCATCAAGTGGCTGTAGCCAGTGAGCAAATGCAGAGGGGCCCTATCAGCACAACTTCCAGCAGACACAGCAGGTTCAGAAAACACAGCACCTCCTCTCCCACCACCCCGCTGAGAGACAGCAAGGGGAATCTGTGACCTGCTACTACTACAAATGCCTGAGCAAAGGATAAGTCCGTCAAACACCATGAAAAACTACAGTAACAATTCAGAGCAGAAGGAAAATTACAAGTCTCCAGAAACCAATCCTGAAGTCACAGAAATTTACAATCTAAATGACAGAGAATTCAAAATAGTTGTCATAAAGAAACTCAGTGAGTTACAAGAAAACTCAGAAAGATAGTTCAATGAACTCAGGAATAAAATTAATGAGGAGAAGGAATACTTCACCAAAGAGATTGAAAATCTAAAAAGAAAAAAACAAGTAGAAATTTTGGAGAGAAAGAACACAATGAATGAGATTTTTTTTTAAAAATCTAGAAACTTTAAAAAACAGAGCTGAAGTTATGGAGGACAGACTTAGTGATTTAGAGGACAGAAATATAGAAATGCAGGTGGTGAAGGAGTGAGAACTAAGACTTTTAAACAATGAAGAAATTCTTCAAGAAATATCCAACTCAATTAGGAAATGCAACATAAGGATTACAGGTATTCCAGAGAGAGAAAGAAGCGGAGAGCTTGTTCAAAGAAATAATTAGAACTTCCCAAACCTGGGGAAAGAATTGGACTTACGAGTACATGAAGTCAATAGAACTCTTAATTACATCAATGCAAAAGACCTTCTCCAAGGCATATAATAGTAAAACTGGCAAAAGTTAATGACAAAGAAAAAATATCAAGAGCAGCAAGACAGAAGAAAATAACCTACAAAGGAACCCTTATCAAACTTTCAACAGATTTCTTAGCAGAAACCTTACAGGCTAGGAGAGATTGGAATGATATATTCAAAATTCTGAAAGACAAAAACTTTCAGCAAAGAATACTCTATCCAGCAAAACTATCCTTCAGATACAATAGAGAAATAAAGGCTTTCCCAGTTTAACAAAAGTTGAGTGAGTTCATCACCACTAGACCTCCCTTAAAAGAAATGAGGAAGGATGCCCTCATACCTGAAACAAAAAGAAAAAGGTTTACAAAGCCTTGAGCAAGGAGATAAATAAACAGATAAAATGAGAAAATTGCAGATCTCTATCAGAACAGGTTAGCAAACACTTAATTATAACATAAAAGATAAAGGGAAGGAAAACATCAAAAATAACTGTGAACACTTCAATTTAGTCACAAGCCCACAACATAGAACACAATAATTTGTGACAATAATAACTTAGAAGGGGAAGAGGAGGGAGTGGAACCTGCTTAGGCTAATGGAGATAAGAGACTATGAGAAAATTGACTATCTCATCTATAAGATCACAAACTCATGGTAAACACTAAACAAAAAATCAGAGCAGAGTCACAAATCGTAAATAAAGAGAAAACTGAGAAAACCATCACAGGAAACCATCAAACTGAAATGGCAATCAGAAATACAAGGGAAGAGAAATAAGGGAAATACAGAACAACCAGAAAACAAGAATTAAACAGCAGTATTAAGCCCTCACATATAACTAATCACCCAAAGTGTAAATGGGTTGAATTCTCCAATCAAAAAGGACACAGAGTGGCTGGATGAATTAAAAAACAAGATCCAAAAATATGCTGCCTCCAGAAACACATCTCAGCTCACAGGCTCAGCTCTCAGCTCACATCTCAGGCAAACACAGGCTCAGAGTGAGGGGATGGAAGACAATACTCCAAGAAAATGGCAAGCAAGACAAAGCAGGTGTTGCCATACTTATATTAGACAAAGCAGAATTCAAGATCAAGAAAAAGCAAAGAGAGACAAAAAGTGGCAGAATATAATGACAAAAGGGACATTCCACCAGAGGACATAACATTTATGAATACATATGCACCTAACACAGGAGAACCAAAGTACATAAAGGAACTATTAATAGACCTAAAGGGAGAAATTAACAGCTACACAATAATAGTAGGGGACCTCAAAACCCCACTTACTTCAATGGATAAATCATCGAGATAGAAAATCAACAAAGAAATAGTGGAATTAAACAAAAGCTAGACCAGATGGACTTAATAGATATATAGAGAACATTCCAACCCAAAACAGTAGAATATACATTCTTCTCAAGTGCACATGGAACATTCTCAAAGATAGGCCATATGTTGAGAAATAAGGCAAGCATCAATAAATCTAAGCTTGAAATCATATCAAGTATCCTTTCCAATGACAATGCTATGAAACTAAAAATCAACTACAAGAAAAAAAGCTCTGAAAGTTATAAATGCATGGAGCCTAAACAATGTGCTGCTGAACAACCATTGGATCAATGAAGAAATCAAAGGAGAAATTAAAAAATATCTGGAGACAAATGAAAATGAAAATACATCATACTAACTCTTACGGGATGCAGCAAAAGCAGTTCTAAGAGGGAAAGTCATAGCAATACAGGCTCACCTCAACAAACAAGAAAAATCTCAAACAATAAATCTTAAACTACACCTAATAGAACTATAAAAAGAAAAACAAACAAGCCCAAAGTCAGCAGAAGGAGAGAAATAATAAAAATTAGAGCAGAAATATATGAAATAGGGACCCAAAAAACATAGAAAAGATCAATTAAACTAGGAGTTGGTTCTTTGAGAAGATAAATAAAATTGACAAACCCTTAGCCAGACTCACTAAGGAAAAAAGAGAGAAGGGTCAAATAAATAAAATTAGAAATGAAAGAGGAGAAATCAGAATGGATACTACAAAAATACAAAGGATTATGAGAGAATACTATGAAAAACTATATACCAACAAACTGGATGACCTAGAAGAAATCAATAAATTCTTAGACTCATACAACCTCCCAAAACACAATCAAGAAGAAATAGAGAATCTGAATAGACCAAATACAAGTAAAGAGCTTGAAACAGTGATAAAAAAAACCTCCCCAAAACCAAAAGTCCAGTACCAGATGGTTTCTCTGAGGAATTCTTCCAAACATTCAAAGAAGATTTAATACCTATCCTTCTCAAGCTATTACAAAATATTGAAGAACATGGAATGCTTCCTAACTCATTCTTTGAGGCCAACATAACCCTGATACCAAAACCAGACAAAGACAACACAAAGAAGGAAAATTACAGGTCAATATCACTGATGAACATAGATGCAAAAATCCTCAACAAAATATTGGCAAACCAAATACAGCAATACGTTAAAAGGATCATACACCATAATCAAGTGGGATTTATACCTGGGACACAGGATGGTTTAACATCTGCAAGTCAATCAATGTGATACACCACATTAACAAAATGAAGAATAAAAATCACATGATCATCTCAATAGATGCAGAGAAAGTATTTGACAAGATCCAACAGCCATTTATGATAAAAACTCTCAATAAAATGGGTATAGAAGGGAAGTATCTCAACATTATAAAGGCCATATATGACAAACTCACAGCTAACATCATACTCAATGGGGAAAAACTGAAAGTCATTCCTCTGAGAACAGGAACAAGACAATGGTGCTCACTCTCACTGCTACTATTCAACATAGTACTGGAGGTTTTGGCCAGAGAAGTTAGGCAAGAAAAAGAAATAAAAGGAATCCAAATTGGAAAGGAAGAAGTGAAACTCTGGCTGTTTGTGAACAACATGATCCTGTATATAGGAAACCCTAAAGAATCCACCAGAAAACTAATAGAAATAATCAACAACAACAGCAAAGTTTCAGGGTACAAAATCAGCTTACAAAAATCAGTTGCATTTCTATATGCTAATAACAAACTAGCAGAAAGAGAACTCAAGAATACAATCCCATTTACAATCTCAACAAAAAGAATAAAATATCTAGGAATAAATTTAACCAAGGAGATGAAAGACCTATACACTAAAAACTCTAAGATGCTATTGAAAGAAGTCAAAGATGACGTAAAGCAGTTGAAAGACATTCCATGCTCGTGGTTTGGAAGAATAAACATGGTTAAAATGTCCACATTAATTAAAGCAATCTACAGATTCAATGCAATCCCAATCAGAATCCCTATAACATTCTTCACGGAAATAGAACAAAGAGTCTAAAATTTATATGGAACAACAAAACACCCAGAATAGCTAAAGCAATCCTGAGAAAAAAGAACAAAGCTGGAGCCACCACAATCCCTGACTTTGAAATATACTACAAAGCTATAGTAATCAAAACAGCATGGTACTGGCACAAAAACAGACACACAGATCAATGGAACAGAATTAAAAGCTCAGAAAGAAACCCACACGTCTATGGACAGCTAATTTTTGACGAAGGAGCCAAGAAGATACAACGGAGAAAGGAAAGTCTCTTCAATAAATGGTGTTGGGAAAACTGGACAGCCACATGCAAAAGGATGAAAGTAAATCATTATATTACACCATACACAGAAATTAACTCAAAATCAAATGAAGACTTGAATGTAAGACCTGAAACCATAAAAGTTCTAGAAGAAAATACAGGCAAAACGCTCTTTGACGTCAGTCTTAGTGGCATCTTTTCGAATACTATGTCTACTCAGACAAGGGAAGCAAAAGAAAAAATAAACAAATGAAACTACATCAGACTAAAGAACTTCTGCAAGACAAAGGAAACCATGAACAAAACGAAAAGACAACCCACCAACTGGGAGAAGATATTTGCAAATCATATATCCAACAAGGGGTTAATTTCCAAAATATGTAAAGAACTCATACAACTCAACAACAAAAAACAAAAACCTCAATCAAAAAACAGGCAGAGGATATGAACAGATATTTTTAAAAAGAAGATTTACAGATGGCCAACAGGCATATGAAAAGATGTTCAACATCACTAATCATCAGGGAAATGCAAATCAAAACTACAATGAGGGGCCGACCCCATGGCCGAGTGGTTAAGCTTGCGTGCTCCACTTCGGTGGCCCAGGGTTTCACCAGTTTGGATCCTGGGTGCAGACATCACACTGCTCATAAGGTCACATTGAGGTAGCATCCCACATGCCACAACTAGAAGGATCCACAACTAAAATATACAACTATGTACTTGGGGGATTTGGGGAGAAAAAACAGAAAAAAAAAGAAGATTGGCAACAGTTGTTAGCTCAGGTGCCAATCTTTAAAAAAAAAAAAAACTACAATGAAGTATCACCTTACACCTGTCAGAATGGCTATAATTACGAAGACAAAAAATTAACACATGTTGGAGAGGATGTGGAGAAAAGGGAACCCTCATACACTGCTGGTGGGAATGTAAACTGGTGAAGCCACTATGGGAAACAGTATGGAGATTTCTCAAAAATTAAAAATAGAAATACCATATGATCCAACTATCCCACACTTGGGTATTTATCCAAAGAACTTGAAATTAACAATTCAAAGAGACTAACGCATCCTCATGTTCATTGCAGAACTATTCACAATAGTCAATATGTGGAAGCAACCCAAGTGCCCATCAACTGATGAATGGATAAAGAAGATGTGGTATATATGTATATATTATATATACAATGGAATATTACTCGGCTATAACAAAAAGACAAAATTGTGCCATTTGCAACTACATGGACGGACCTTGAGGGTATTATGTTAAGGGAAATAAGCCAGACAAAAACAGACAAACACTGCGTGATTCAGTCATATGTGGAAGATAAACAAACACAAGGATAAGGAAAACAGATTAGTGGTTACCAGAGGGGAAGGGGGTTGGGGGGTGGGCAAAAGGGGTAAAGGGGCACATATATATGGTGACAGATAAAAATTAGATTATTTGTGATGAGCGTGTGCAGTCTATACAGAAACTGATAAAAAATAATGTACAGCTGAAATTACACAATGTTATAAACCAATATGACCTCAATAAAATAATTGGAAAAAAACTATAAAACACTTAGAAGAAAGCATAAGTGCAAATCTTCATGACCTTGGATTAGGAAATGGTTTCTTAGACATGACACCAAAAACATAAGCAACAAAAGAAAATATAAGTAAATTGAACTTCATCAAAATTAAAAACTTTTGTGCTTCAAAGGCCACTACAGGAAAGTCAAAAGATGACCCACAGAATTGGAGAAAATGTTTGCAAATCATATATCTTATAAAGAAATTGCATCCTGCATGTATCAAGGTCTTTGACATTTCAACAGTAAAACAACCCAATTTAAAAATGGGCAAAGCATTTGAACAGACATTTCTTCAAAGAAGATTTATAGATGGCCAATAAGCACAGGAAAATATGTTTTACATTATTAGTGATTAGGAAAATCAGTCAACACTTTAGACCCCTAGGGTGGCTATAATGGAAAAGACAGATGTTAACACGTTAGCAAGGATGTGGAAAAAATGGACACTAAGTTATAACCAGTTTTTACTACTAAAAACAAAGCTGATATGAACATTTGTGTATGAATCTCTCTTAGCAATGTCTTTCAAAGAGAGAAGTTTTTAATTTTGATGAAGTCCAGTTTATCCATTTTTTTTGTTTAAAAATCTTGCTTTGGGTATTTTATATAAGAAATCTTTGCCTATCCCAAGATCTCAAAGATCCTATGTTTTCTTCTAGGAGTTTTATCATTTTTCATTCAGATCTATCCTTGTACACATGGGTATCCAGTTGTTCCCACACTCTTTGTTGGAAAGACTATCCCTCTAGTACTCTCAGGTAGTTCTTTTCCCACCCTTGGCTATTTTCCTCACATACGTGTTTCAGTACTCGGTACTTCAGTACTCAGTGCTCATTGAAAGAACTCAGTTGTCTCTCTGAGCTGCTTTCTCTCCTCTTGGTTTCCCCAAACTCTCAGATCCATCTCCTCAGTTCAGAGAGACTGCCAATCTCTGCCTCAGTTTCCCTCCCAGTGCTGCAGCCTGAAAATTCTTTCTAGATGATAAACTGGGCAATCATAGGCCTCACCTTGTTTATTTGCCCTATCTCAGGGATCACCATCCTTGCTTGCCTGATCTGATAGGCAATGTCCTAAAAACCATTGTTTCATTTTGTCTGTTTTCTGTTGTTTCATTCCCACAAGGGGGTTATTCTTGTCCCTCTTACTCCATCTTGGCAAGACATGGAAATTTAAGTAAGTTTTTTTTAATTGACTGCCGGATCTTGAGAGTAAATATAAGGAAGCCAATCTCCTCTGGAAGCTCAATTGCTTAACTGAGTTCCAAGTGTAGAAAGTTGGGGCAAATACTGACAGTAGGCATCGAAGGGCGTGTCACCCTTACTTTGCAGAAACATGGCACCATTTTGTAGAGAGAAAATGCTCACAGTGGCATATCTAAAGATTGTTATAAAACTGCCTTCTCTGAAGTTCCTAAAACCTTCTAACGGTTCCTTTCCGTTCCCTTGTCAAAATTCTACTCAAATTTCAAGGGAAAGCTTCTTTCCCAGGATCTTGTAGCTATTTAGAGGACTAACCATTATACCCAAACCTCGGCCTAAGGCCTGCAGTGTTTTCCCACAGGAATCTAAATCTAAACTAAATAAATAAATAACCAAATAATGCACACACATAGAATAAATATAGATAAAATATACACTTTAAATGGTGTATCCTGAGGCATGTTGCAATCCCTGGTTTTTCAGCTCTTGCTCTCTAGTTGCACACGCTCCCTTCTGCTCCTCACATGTCTCTCCTCTGTTTTCTTCCTGGTTCTTCCTCCTCTCCTTCCTAATCCTTAGGGAACCCTGGAAGAACTCACAGGAATTTTTCACCCCAGCTCAGAGTTCTTAGACAGCTTTGGACTCTGCCCTACAAGCCAAGACAAAGAGCAATGAAAATTAAAACTCACTTTTAACTAGATTGCTGGCGTTTTTACTTTTAATATACTAGTACGTTGACTGCTTATTTTGGCTCAGGTTGAAAGATCAACCTCTATCTGAGACAAGAAAGGTAAATAACCTTTGGGGATGGAATACCGTGTGCCTGGTGTTTTATAAATGTCTGCAGAATGAGCAGTCCTCATGGACCCATCATAACAGGGACCCATTATAACAGGATGGTTATAAAGGGACCCAACCTCCCTTTGTAACCATCCTGTTGGGCTAGTTCTTCTACTGCCCTGGATGAAAACTCAGGCAGGCCTCAGGATTTTTCTGGCCACTGCTGGGTAATACAAAGTTCTCCAGTGGTAAATCAGAATGTCCAGTAATGTCTTGCAATAGTCAAAAGGTCAACTTCATTTAAAGGCCCAGTTACGACCCTTCCCCTCAGCTCAGGCTTGTCACCGGCAGCAAGCCTATAGCATAGAAAGGAGATATGATTACTATTTCTCTTCTCCTCATCTCTTTTCCAGTTTTGCTCATCTTACTCCTCCTTCACTACCATTGCTAACCATCATTTCTGACGCCTCCTGAGTCAATGGGTGGGAGGCTATGGAGGAGGGAGGAAAAGAAGGAAAGTCCCTCCTTGTCAGGTGCTGTCATAAGCTGGCGCTGCTCCGTCTGGGATGAGGAGGTATTGAAAGCGGTCCTTCTTTCATGGGGCAAGTGTGGGTTCTCAGTACATACCCCTAATCAATGCGGCACTCTCTTGCAGTCCCCTTGACAAGAACATGTTCATCTGTCATCTAGTTGGTCCTTGACTCTTCTCTGCCAAAGCCTTTCCAAGGTGGCCTTCTCTGGGACAGGACCCAAGACAGGCCTGTACCTGAAGGAAAGGAGGCTGAAGCAATGAGCTAGCTGGGGAAGGACACCACAGACTGAGGGAAGAGTGAGCACAAAGGCCTGAAGAGGGAACACACTGAGAAAGTCTGAGGAACAGCAAGGAGGGAGCACAGTGAGCAAGGGGGGTATTGGGAGGAGATGAGGGCAGGGAATAGCAGGGACTGGAGCACGTGGAGCCTCGCAGGCCAGGACCTCAGTTTCACTCTGGGTGGGGTGGATGGGAAGCCATGGGAGGGTTTTGATGGGAGGAGTGGCATGACCTGACTTTAGCTTTAAAACAATCAATGTAGCCACTGTGTGGAGGATAGAACTGGGGGGAAGTAGAACCAGGAAAGGCTGACTGTATGGAGATTAACCAGGAGGCTTTGCAATAATTCAGGTAAGAAAAGATGGTGGCTTGGACCAGTGTGGAAGTGCTGGAGGTAATGAGCGGTAGACGGGGTAATATTTTGAAGGTAGAATCAGTGGATCCATGACAGATTGGATCAGAAGTATGAGAGAAAGAGAAGAATCAAAGCTGACTCCAAAGTTTTGACCTTGACAAGTGGAAGGAGAGAGCTTGCCTGAAGAAGCCCGCACATTTGGGATAGAGATGGAATCAGGAGATTGTTTGGGCCTGCTAATGTTGAGATCATATTGGATCCCAACTGGCGTCAAGCAGGCAGTTAGCTGCATGAGTCTGGAGTTCAGGAAGGGGATGAGGCTGGAGATACCAGTCCTGGAGTCATCAGCATATAGATGCCATTTACAGTCCCGAGCTTGAGTTAATCAAAAGGGAATGAAAGTGAATAAAGAGAAGAGGTCCAAGGGCTAAGCCTGGGGCCTCCAACCTTAAGATATGGAGATGTAGGGAAACCACAAAGACACTGAGAAGAGCAACCCATAGGGAGGAGAACCAGCAGTATCTCAAGAGCCAGTATGAAGTAAGCCTTCAGCAATGACCAACAGTGTCAAATGCTGCCAAGGTCAAGAAGAGGCATAGACCATTGGTAACATGGGGGTCATTGGCGACCTTGACAATGGCCATTTTGGCAGAGGGGTAAAGACTGATTTAAATGTGGCCAGAAGAGAATGAGAGGAAAGGAAGTAGAGACAGTATGTAAGACAAATCTTTTGAGGACTTTAAAGGATGAAACAGAGGCAGTAGCTGGAGGGAGATATGGAGTCAATGGAAGTTCTGTATGTTTTTAAGATAGGAGACATTAGAGCATGTTTGCATGCTAATTGGAATAATGCGAGAGAGAGAGAGAGAGAGAGAGAGAGAGAGAGAGAGAGAGAGAGAGGAGAGAATTGCCAGAGAGAAGTGCTTAGGTGGACAAGAAAGGGTTAGATAGATCTGGTGAACATCCAAGGGGTTGCCCCTAGATCGTGGTCTAATTACAGGAAGGGGGGCAGAGTAAATGGGCAACAACACAAGCAGGATGATGAAGGGAGCTTGTGGAAGTTCTGTTCATTTTCTCAGTGAAATATGGAGCGAGGTCATCAGCAGAGAGTGAGGAGGGAGAAGAGGTTGGAGGAAAGAGAAGCTGTGTAATAGCGGTTTAGGAGAGTGGAAAATGAAATCAGAGTGCCAGGCAAAACCAAGGGCCCACTTGAGGTCACTAGTCATAGAGTTCAGTGAAACCAGCCAGCGAGGTTGAATGCATTTCTCCAGGCACTTCAGCAACCGAGAGCAGAAGCGGAGTAGAGACACAGACATCAAAGAAAAACAAAGTAAGATAAAATTCCTTTTGTTTTGTGAGGAAGATTCGCCCTGAGCTAACATCTGTGCCAGTCTTCCTCTACTTTGTATGTGATATGCCTCCACAGCATGGCTGATGAGTGGAGTAGGTCCACCCAGGATCCAAACCTGCGAACCCAGGGCCGCCGAAGTGGAGCAATGCAGAACCTTAACCACTGAGCCACATGGCCGACCCCCAAATTCCATTTTCTGAAAATTCACTTTAATAGTGAAGGTGTGTAAAGTATCCTCAAAATACCAGGGAAAAGTGAAACAGAAACTCTCGCATGTATCTGGTAAGTGTGTAAATTCGTGCAATTAACTTCAGAAATTATTTCCTGAGTCTTAAAAATATTCACTTTGCCTTTCTAGGAATCTGTTCTAAAAAGGTAAAAACTAAGAAAAAATGTGCACAAAAATATTTGCGTATTATTTACACTTGTGAAAAATGGAAATAACTAAATTATTAACATTTGGAGATTGGTAACATAAATAACAGGGTAACATCCATGAATTCATTGAAATGGAAGTTTACAAAGAGTCCTTACAATATGAAAAAAATCCTTAAGATATCAAGTTATGCAGCAAAAATAAGCAGGATAAAATACAGTTTTAAAAGTCACAGGGAGGGGCCGGCTCCGTGGCCAAGCGGTTAAGTTTGCGCTTTCTGCTGCGGTGGCCTAGGGTTCGGATCTTGGGCACGAACATGGCACCGCTCGTCAGGCCATGTTGAGGCGGTGTCCCACATCCCACAGCTGGGAGGACCTGCAACTAAGATATACAACCGTGTACAGGGGGGGTTGGGGAGATAAAGCAGAAAAAAAAAAAAAAGATTGGCAACAGTTGTTAGCCCAGGTGCCAATCTTTAAAAAAAAAAAAAAATTAAAAAAAAGTCACAGGGAAAATTCCAAAATGTTGAGTGTAATTATCTTTGGGTAGTAGGATTATAGATGAGTTTCATTTTCTTCTTTATTTTTTTCTGTATTTCCCAAAATGGGTATGTATTTCTGTCAGATCAGAGCAAAAATACTATGTTTAAAAATAGGGTCCTTCCTGAAAGCAGGAGGATGGACTTGAAAGCACTGGGGTTCCTTCCAGTCCTGGGGTTCACAAGGAGACTCCACAGTCTCACATTTCAGACTGTGCAAATTCAAGGCGCAGGCAAAAATTCCCTCCCAAGTGGTCTCAATTTACCTCATTAGAGATGAACACTCTAAAGCTTTAACCTGAAGATAAAATGGAGTAATTCACTTACAACGAACTGTTCAAGGTGTAATAACAGATTCTTATCCCAGAATGATTAGCATCTCCTAAAGCCCTCCTTTCAAGACTTGCCCCAGCCCTCCTTAGAATTTGGATATGGGCTTCTGGACTTGGGAACATCAAGACTCCAGCAGATGTCCTAACTAAGGTTTGTAAAATTCCTTTACCTATAAATTCAGCAAAGCAAACATTGGAATGCATCAAAAGGAACCTCTACTAATGTATCAGTCAGCTATTACTACCTAACAAACACCCAGGGAGTGTCAATGACACACAATAATAAGCATGCATTTCCCTCATGCATTTGTGTGTTGGCTGGAGCCCATCTGATGCAGGCTGAGCTTGGCTAGGCAACTCTAAGCTGCAAATTGGGACCAAATCTGTCCCATGTGTCTCTTATGCTCCTTAGACAAGTGGGCTACCTTAGCATGTTCTCTGATGATGGCAAATGCATAAAAAAATAAGGCCAACCATGCAAGTACATGTCAAGTCCCTCTTGTATGTCTGTTGACAGCCCATTGGCCAAAACAAGTTGCGTGGCCAGCCCAAAGTCAGGAAGAAATAAACCATCTCTAATGGAAGGAACCGCAGAATCCCATGGAAAGAGTGTGAATACAGGGAGGAGTGAAGAATTGGAGCCAATAAATCAATCTACCATAAGGAGTAAAGAAGGAAAAACAAAGAAAATGCAAACATGGAAGGTGGAAATTACTTTACAAAGAGTAAATTCCTCAGTTAATATCTAATCACAGACAGCTCCTATTCCCAGTTACTTTCTCAACACCTGTTGAACCCAACCCCAAAGCCCCAATATTCAGTCCTTGAGCATTTCCTCAGAGGAGAGACTGGAGGCAGAGACTAGGCCTAGAAGGATCAGCAGGTTAACGGACATCATCCTGGGGAAAAAACAGGAACCTTGGCTTTTCTCTAACCGGGGAACAGCAGAGGCGGAAGCCTCTCCTAGCCCTCTAAGCCAGCTGCAAGGCCGTCCAGTCTGCCCTGCACCCCAAAGCCCCATCATGGTGATGAGGAAGCAGTCTGGAGGGTTCATTTCTCCAATCTTTCCAGGAGGCTGGAGGCTGAAGCCTGAGCTATGGGCTATTAGATTTCTTCTAAATGAGAGATTTGGGAATTCTGTCATCACCAAGGGGACCACCATTCACCTGAAACACAAAAAAAGAACATGCAATAACTGCATTAGACTATGCTTAATGCAGCCTGAAAATTTCTTCCTCCCCCTCCCCCATGCCTTCCTCTCCCTCTCCTTACTCTTTGCAAGGCCACTTCCAAAGGTGACGTGGACTTTCAACACGGGCCTGAAGCAGTCCAACCACACAGCTTGGGGCCCAGAGACGGACCACAGTAATGCTTTGCATTCCAACACCTGTCGTTCACAAAAGTCAGGAGTTCCACCTCCTGCTGTGAAACGCGGTGGTTAAGAGCACTGGACTTTGGAACAGACAGGCCTGAATGGAAACCTGCATCCTCCTCTTCCCCACCATGTGACCTTAGGCAAATTGCTTAACCCCTCAGTTTCCTCATGGGTAAAGTGGGGACAATAAAAGTAGCTACCTCATAGGACTATTTGTGGATATTGTGAGATAAAATATGAAAGTGTTTGGTACAGTGCCTGCCACACAGTAATTGCTCAATAAAGTGTAGCTCTAATAACTTGATATGGAAACTGCAAACCTCCAGCAAGAAGACATCCAATCCTTATGAACTCCGAGGAGCAGGAACCTGCGTCATGAATCTCATGCCCACATTCCCCATCTCTGAGATAAAAGGAAAGTGTTCAGGCCAGTTTGGAGCTAACCACTCCTGGGTACTCAAACATGATGATGGATATTTTTGTAGTCTGAGCAATAACATGCAAAAACGCAGGTGTCTGTGGCCAGCGAACTTAAAGGTGAAACAACAATCACCCAGCGATAAGCTGGGAACACCTGTTGGTATCTGTTAGAGGCCGCCACAAGGCACAAACTAGCTCTTTCCTTCTGCATCACTGGGTGGATAGATAAACTTTTTCATGCTGCTGGTTAAGATACTAGTTGTCATCATGACTCCATTTTCAGAATAAATCATGCCTTCTTTTGGTAAATTTGATGTATTTCCTAGCACCCTTGATTCAATTTGATAAGGATGTGTGGAATATTTACACTGTGGCAGATATTGTGGGTATTTAAAAGACAGACAGAAAGAAAAAAGCATTTTTTGAATTCTTGCTATGATAAACAACCTTTTGGGTGTTTATAACCCCCTGCTCTACTTTGTTTAAGGAGGGTGGATCCAGAGGAAGATCATTTGTGTAACCAGGAGCAAGTAACGCTTCATGTAAGAAAAACGGGCCGTTTCAGCAGCCTAAGACAACAGAAGTTGATTTCTCACTGCCGCATCAGCCCAGTGCCATGTTCCTGGTCTGCGTACAGCTTCCTTCCATGGGGTGATTCAGGTGTCCAGGCTCCTTCCATCTCATGGACCTGCCATCCCTTATGGCCTCAAAGTCCCCTGGCACCCAAACTGTGGAGGGCAAGAGAGAGTACGGATAAAACCCACCCACTTCTTAAAAGCCCCCTCCCAGAAGCAACATCCCAGAAGCATCACTTCTACTCACATTCCACTGGCAAGAATTAACACATGGCCACTCCTGGATACTAGGAAAGCAGGAAAATGTAATCCTTGTTCCTGCTGGGACAGCAACAATTCCACACTGTGGAAAGGGAAGCGTAAAGTTTTGGTAAAGAGCAGCTACCTATGTGTATGCATGCTAATACATCACTGTATTTCTCTGTGCCTATTTCCCCACACGGACACGAGCTCCATAAGAGCAGGGATGTGTTTTGTTCATTGTAGAATCCCCAGCTGGTGATGATGCCTGAACTGAACCTTGAAGGAGTTATCCAGGTACAGAGGTTAGAGAAAGGCAGGCCATGCCAAGGGGGTGGATGGAATGTGAAAAAGTGGGAAGTGTCAGGGTGTGGTGGGTTTGGAGAGCCGCAGTTGCCTACTCAGGCAGGAGAGGAGAGTAGGGTCTGGCCAGGGCATGACAGGAGCCTGGGGGCAGGGCCCAGAATGGGCAGGCTCCTTAGCCTCAGGCTAGGGAGTTGAAATCTAACCATAAGTACCATACAACGCAGAAATTCCACTCCTAGGTATATACGCAAAAGACATGAAAAGTATGTCCACATGGAAATCTGTACATAAATGTTCATAGCAGCATTGTTCATAGTAACCAAAAAGTAGAGACAACCAAAATGTCCTTCAATAAGTGAATGGATAGACAAAATGAAATAAACAAAATGAATACACAAATGAATTATAAACAATGAAATATTAATCAGCCATAAAAAGGAATGAAGTGCTGATTCATGCTACAACTAGGGTGAACCTTGAAAACATTATGATAAGTGAAAGAGGCCACACACGAAAGACCACATATTGGATGGTTCCATTTGTACGAAATGTGCAGAAAAGACAAATCCAGAGAGACAGAAGTGGATTTTGCCAGAGATCGGAGGGAAAGGGGAATGGGGAGTTAGCATTAGCGGGTACAGGGCTTCTCTGCGGGCAGATGACAATGTTCTAGAATTAGATAGTGGTGATGGTTGCACAACTCTGTGAATATATGAAAAACAACAGAATTGTATGCTTTAAAAGGGTGAACTCTGTGGTACATGAATTATATCTCAATAAAGCTGTTATTTGAAAAATCTATCCTTAAGACAATGCAGAAGCATGAAAGAGTTTTAAGCCAGTGATCGTGATGTGCTTGGATATCCCATTGGTGGTTCTGTTAACAACAGATTGTAGAGGATGGAGAACAGAGCATTGAGATTGGTAATCCAGTGAATGCAGCAGGAGCTGAACTAAGGTGGTTAACACTGGGTCAAAGGATAGAAAAAATGGAGAAAGCACAAAACCAGCTTTGCAGCTCTCCCTGTAAAACCACAAAGTTAAGCTATGCAAGCAAAACATGCATAGCCCACGAGAAGTACCAGGCCTGCTTCTAACCCCATTTCATACCTTTAAGGAGCTGCTAGGTAGCTCATGCTGCTGGCACAGGAATTCACCTCCAGGGAGTTAGTCTTTTCAGCTTCAAAACACGGAGCAAGTTTCCAACGTTCTCACCCCTGCTAATCTGGGTTGAGAAATACTGGCTGCTGGCTTTGTGGTTGACCTTTGGTCATTTTTCTTTTAAAATGTTAATAAATAAATGCATATTTCAGAAAGCTATGCTTATCTTGGAATGTCTCCCACTCAAGCAGAGAGTGACGTTTTGTGAGTTAGTAAATGAGAGACACAGGCAATTAATTTAGTACCAAATTTGATGCCCTTGTCCTACAGCAAACTGCACAACTCAGTTGGGTTCCACAAATATCTGCTGCAATGACGGAGGGATGCATGTGCATCCCTGGGGGGTGGGAAGAGGCCATGGAGTCTTCCTAGAGGGACAGCTTCCAGTCGGGGTGGACCCCACCGTCTGTGGGTCCTGAGCTTGGCCTTGCATCCATCAGCCCGTGGAGTAACTTTCCCTGGGTGGAGAACACAATGCACACGCAGAGCTGGAGGGCAGGGGAGGAGGAGCTGGGATATCAGAGATGGACCAAAGAAGAAGACTTTTCAGGTAAAATCCCAAGACTAGAAAACAGGAGAGTCCAATCTATAGCGGCCTTTGGGAGGCTGTTGACTGTGATGGGCCCCAAGAGAGCCTCTTGGGGTGCTAAAAATGTTCTATATTCTTAGTTGGATGGTCACTGCAGGACAGAGAGAGAGAGAAAGAGAGAGTGTGTGTCTTTAAGATTACATCAAAAAAACAAAATAGAACCCTAGGCCTGCTGCAGTAACTGGACTTAGTCATCCTTTTTTTCGTTGCACACAAAATTATCCACTTCGTGCTTCCCATTTACAAACGTTTTCATCTTCGTGATCTCATTTATTTCTCTTAATAAGCCTCAGATTAATTAGGACACCTATTTTATGCCAGAAACTAAAACTCAAATGGATTAAACTAACTTTCCCCAAATCATCCAACTAGAAAGTGGCAGAGCCGGGATTTGAGTCGGTTCTCCTAGCTTGTAGTTCAGCTCTGTTCCCATTATTCCAAGCTGGTTTCAAAATTGGGAGCTGTTAATTTCATTTTCTAACTGTATTTTGTGCCCAAGAGGCGCAAGAAGCATCTCTTAGCTGCTTCTAACATGAACTCCTTTCAACTAGGTTCAGCCAAGCCTCTATCTGCCGAGTGCCAGGAACAAACCAACTCTTAGAGGACCTGGTTGGGGTACACTACCCAACCCTTCAAACAGCTCATGGGCTGTAGAGGAGACAGGATGTGCAGAGCTGGTCATGGCTGAAGCAAAGTATGATACAGATGTTAGAGATACAAGGGGTGATGTGAAGTCAGTGAGGCTGACATGGTTTTCAGTTGGCATTAATCTCATCTGCCCCAGATTTGGCTATGCCTGGACCATGCTGAGTAGTTGCTAGATGAGCTGTCTGCACTGCTTGGCTCCTGAAGAAGCTGGTTCTATGACTTCTCCAGGTCATTTCTGCATTTCCTCTTTTCCACACATTCCCCGGACCTCGTCTGGGAAGCCAGGGGGAGCCCTGAGCTTCAGTCAGCAGCCCCTTCTCTGGAAGTCATATGTTAACCGCGGCAGCACTGAGCTTCGTTCTGAGATCGTCAGGCACTGGCTGGAAGAGGAGTGAAAACTGGGTTTTATTGACAAGGGGCAAAGTCTGTGAAATTTCTGCCTGATCAAAGTCCCAACGAGGCCAACTTCTGAGCCTTGAGTGGCGGGAGGTTACCCACCCACATCTCTCCTTGGGGGCCAGCTACTATGAGAGAAGGAGCACGAGCTTCACCCGGGGGAGCCTCGATGCGGTCCTGTTCTGCCGCTCTCCGCTGCTATGATGGAAGCCTTCGTTTCCTCATCTGTAAACCGGGAATACTAAGGCCTGTCTCACAGGGCTGTCCTGAGAATGAAATGGGGGCCCCTGTGCCAAACAGCTCGCACGTGGCGCTGTTATAACTGGCACTGACTTCCTGCCACGAGGAGATGGTTCAGAGCTTCTCTTTAAAGCTCTGACATAGACTCACTCCATATTGCGTTCGCATCAACAGCCCTCTTCAAGTGGCCCGCTTTCAGGATTAATTCACACACTTTAGACACTAGACTTGTCTATTTAAATCTCAGAACAGGATGTCTTTGCCTCGGAAACCCCAGTGTGACCTCTGAGGCTATCATGCTACCCTGGAAAGGGTGCACTTCGCGTGACAGTCACCTCATTCCATGGCATAGATGAGATGTAGCTGAAATGGTGATTTTAGGCAGAGCCCAGGCTGGGTTCTCATTTCTAGGCACCAGCTCATGCCCAGATGGACTGTTAAAGTGGAATTCAGTTCCCTAAAGTGGAACAGCTCAAGAGGCCCACAGTGAGGACGAGAGACTGGAAGGAACAGCCATGGAAAGGGAAAAGCCTTAGGAGGTCAAGGACCCATCCCCTGCCTTCAGAATGGGTCTTCCCTACACTCTTTTTGACAAATGATAATCTATCCTTTAAAAATGAAAAAGCCTCAGGAGAAGAAAAACCCCAACCCTCCCACACACTCACCACCAGATCAGTGTGTCCAGCTTGGCACACGATCTCTTGACCATCCTTGGTGATATGAAAAGCAGGTGACCTCTCTTGATTAGCCTTAAATTCCCATTCAGTCTTTTAGGGAAGTGGCAACGGAACCCCAGCCATTTGAAATGAGGGGTTTCGTTTGCCAACTCCTCACACCTCCCTTCAGACCACCTCCAGGTTCCCTGTGTCTCTCTTGGATCGTGCAGCCAATAAGAAACTCAGAAAACATGTGTCTAAGCTCAGAGCAAAGAAACATGGGCCAGGCATCTATCATCTTAAGAGAAATAAAGTAGTGATGTCTAGCGCAGTCTTCCTTACCAGAAAATGCTAATCCTACCTTTCAGATAGGGCTAGCACATCTCTCTCTTTTTTCTTCCCAGGAGGAACAGTTTTGCGTTTAAAATCAGGACTGAGTACAACATGAAAAGAATTCTGGACCTCAGGACATGGCAGGAGTGAAAAGGCAGAATTCGCACCAAGGAAATCTTACTGCTTTGGTATCTCAGATCGCAAATTACAAACAGTTGTGTGCAGTCTGAAAAACACCATTCAGCAGTCTCTCAAAGAGAAGCAATCGCTTCACTTTCTCAACCAAGATTTAAAAGTTAGAAAACGATCCAGATTTCGTTTTCCCAAGTGCCCTGGGACCCATGGGGCCGTGGCCCTAACCTGTTTCGTAACCTCTCCGAGGGCCGGCTCTGATCTTAGCACAATGGGCTTCCTCAGATCAAGGTGACCTCCCTCCTGAATGTTTTTCTTGTCTGCATGCTCCCTGGCTCTCTCGCCTGCCGGCCTTACGCAACTGCTCTTATCTGCGCACAAGCTGTGGGTAAGCAAATGTCCTTCTGGACGCGGCTAATCTCTCCAGCAGTCCTAGACCCCTTGAGATTATTAAGCTTAATTATACTTTGGGTTTGGGAAGCTCGTTTTCCCCATGGTGCATTCAGATCTCTGATTTCACCTTCCTGAAACGTTTTTGTCTGACAGACACAACACTTCTGCCCCAGCGTCAGTTTTCTTGTGTCTAAAATGAGGCAGCTTGACCAGATGAGCTTTTTGTTTATCAACCCAAGGAAATGCAGCCAGTCTGGGCAGGGCTGGGACACTGGACCCGACGCCAGCCCCTCTTTGTTTGGAAGATGTGCTGCGGACCCATGTTCCGGAATGATCCTGAACAGCGTGTTCTTTTAAGTTTCCTTTCCTTCGAATCTGCTCACCTACCAGAAACCTCACTGGGTAACTCATCCTGTTCCCCAAATTCCTCTCTGGCTACCCGAGTTACCCCAGAAACTTCTCCATACTCCCGCTCCCCCAAGCAGGGGCAGGCCCCTCCCTCGGAATCCCTTCCACAGGGCCTGGTGACCCTGCTGCTCCTTTTCCCGCCCCGGCTCTCAGGGCCTCCTTCCTGCAGCTCCAGGCCTCAGCCTCCAGACCCTCTGGACAAGTGAAGGGTCACACTGGGGTCCTGCCCCTCCCAGACCTGTTCTTGGCTGGGTAGGGGCTTCCTTTGGCTCAGAACCCACAACCAAGCCCTGACTCTTCTGGTTCCAGAACAGGCTTTGGCCCTGGGCCCAGGACAGTGGGTCACATGTCTCCTGGGAGCACATGGGCTTGGGCCCTTCCCATGTGATGCATGAAAACTCAATTACAAAGGTAATCCTGTTTTGAAATGTTGACAAGCAAGGACAAGCCCACAGGAAGGAGGGACAGGCCAGCCCCTGGAGACAGACTGTGCTATTACCAGCAGGCCAGCCCAGTGAGCAGATCAACACCAGATCCTCTGAGGGCCCCGCCTTCTCCCATGGGTCTTCCACATTGGGGCCCATGTCTTGGTCTCCTTCCTTCTAACTCACACGCACATTTGCATACACTTGTGCACACGCACACAAGCATGCACACACGAGCACACATGCACACATGCGTGCACGCATCACACATTCACATACCCATGGTGTGCTAACACAATGTTCTGTCCTCAGCAGGGCTCAGATTTTACTGACCTTAGAATCCTTGAGTTCTAGGAAAAGGTATTAATATTTTATGAGGATCAGGGTCAGCCTAGCATCAGATGTCTCTCTGGAGTGACTAAGAAGTCTGCCTCTTTCCCTACTGCCAGTCAGGGTGCCTGAAGTTCCACCATTCGAGGTTCATTCTTTTTGACCTCAAAGGTCTCTCAGTCTTCAGAGGTCCCTTCTCCTCCTGTAAATGAAAAGAAGCTGGAGAAAGGACTGTTACAGGCCTCCAGCACCAGTCTTGGCCCTGGATCAATTATTCAGATGCTTTCATGGGGTGGGAGCAAGGTGCTGGAGAAGTGAAAGCAGAAAAGACCTGTAAGAGGAAGGTGCCCCAGCGAGGGGACAGAAGGGATAAGGCAAACGACCACCCCACAGACACTGTCGTGCCCAGCCTGCCTGTCTGTGGAAGAGGTGGGAAGTTTCTTTCACTCATGCATTCAACAGATATGGACGGAGCGCCTACCATGTGCCAGGCGCCGTGCCAGGCGCCATGCCAGGCACTGGGAATACTGTGACAAGCCAAAATAGAGACGGTCCCTGACTTCATGGTCCACCTGCAAGAGGGCGGGGAGAAATTAACTCAAAAAAGTCACACTGATGAACACGTCATTGCAAACCGAGATGAGTGCACTTAAGGAGGGCTCTATAAGAACAGCACCAAGGAACCAACTTAGACCAGGGGCCAGAAAGGCTTTCTGAAGATGTGATACTTGAGCTTACCCTAAAGAAGTAGAACTAACTAGACAAAGAGAGAAGAGCAGGCATTCTAGCCTGAGGGAACTGCATGTGCAAAGGCCCTGTGGTGTCAGGGAGTAGCTAATAGGGCCATTGTGCATTATCCTTACCCTTCAGTGAACTTTGAACTTGAAGGAAAATGTTCCCTTCTAAAAATGTATTTCCCTTTCCTTTTCCCCTTCCACTTACCCCTGCTCTTAAATCAATGCTGCACGACACAGAGAAGGTGAGCTAAGCAGGAGAAAGCCTTAAAAAAAAAAGTGGCAGACAGCAGCTATGACAGCCATTTCCTGTTTGGTGTCTCTCACCACAAACCTTCTTAGCCAAATAAATTAGCACAGAAAAACATTTTGGAGAAGGGTGTGGAAGACACATACAATGAAAAACCAAGAAAAATTTCCCCTCTGCTTTTCAGAGAAGAGCTGCGTGTCTGAGGTGGGGGCTGGAGCCCACTGGACCATATATGGACTGAAGGGACCTCAGGATGTTTAGTCCCTCCTGGGCTTAATGTGGAGGAAGCTGAGGCCCAGAAAGTGCCAGGATCCTGTCAATGGCCAGGCTGGGCCTTGCAGCCAGTGTCCCACCCTGTGTTCCATGTTCTCTCCCTGCCTCGCTCGCTCTGGTCCCATTAGACCAGACCTGCTGGCTTTCTTCTATCAGACAAGGAACTATGGGGTTGGAACTGCCCCCTGCGACCACTGTAGGTGAAGCTTAGCTTTACGTTGGGTACAGGAGCCCCATGTCCTTGTGAGGTAAGAAGGAGAAGAAGAGCACTAAACGCTTGATGTCTTCCACATTTCATCTTCACAACAACCCTGGGAGACAAGGCCTCACACCCGTATTTTACAAATGAGGACACAGAACCTCTGAGAGCAGGGTGGGCTTGCTCAAGATCACCCAGATACAGAAAAGCAAGGTGGGATTTTAAGCCGGTCTAGTTTGAAAGCCCGAACTTTCTCCCCCTTTCCCCATCCCATACCCAGAAGGATAATTCTGTAGAGAAACGTCCTCAGGGTCCCCAACCTCAACTGATTGCCAGTCAGCCACCCACCGCCGCCTACTGCCCCTCAGCTCAGACGTGTCTTCTCAGGCTTGGGGCAGACCTGCGAGGTGGCTGCCTCTGTCATCAGCCCCCAAGAAGAGGTGTCCATTGGTCCTCTGCCCCGTCCCAGAGGCTGGCTGCCGTGTGAATATTTGGGCTGGCACTTCATCCTCTCACTTTGGGTGTGCGTCATATTTTTTGTTTTGTTTTGCTTTAGCTACTCCTCCCAGAAGTTAGAACAGAAAATTCCTAAACTCAAAAGCATGTTATTCACGTCCTAGCAGCTCTACAGGCTTCATACGTGGTCTTGTTCTGTTCTAGAAAAGCCCGCACAGACTGACACTCTTCACATAACAATCAAGCAGTTGGTGAGGGCCGTGCTGTTGGCGCTCAGGGCTTGGAGGAGGCAGAGGGCCGTGGACCCCACTGGGCTGAGATTCCCTACAAAGCCATTTCCCAAGGCGAGTGCCAACGAACTTGAATGTGCTGTAAATGTGCTGTGGATTAGTGGTAGTTTTCCAACAAAAAAAGACCAGATCTTCTGGCTGCAAGATTTCTCAGAGACTTCAATATGTTATAGCAGACATGACATGTAGCAGGTGTCCCCCAATACCCATTCTCTTCACCTTTCTTTAATATCACAACTTGCTAATTTTAGCTGAGTACATATCCAGCCAGCAAGAGACTTTTTTCTCAGCCTCCTTTGCAGCTGGGAATGACCAGCTGACTAAGATCCGGACAAGGCAATATGAGCAGAAGTGATTTGTGTCCCTTCTAGTCATATCATTGAAAGAAATAAGGCTGTATTTGACTTGCTTTTTCTCCTTTCTGCTGGCTGGAATGTAAATGTGATGACAAGAGCAATAGCAGCCACTTTGAAGCAGGGAGCTTCTCTCCCAGCCCCGCACTGCTCACCTCTGGACTATCAGTGAGAAAGAAACTTCCATCTTGTTTAAGCCACTATATTCTGGGTTCTCTGATCCATCAACTTAGACTGAACCCTAAGTAATTTATGTACTAATGTGCATAATAAATCTGTAAGTGGAGTACATACCATGCAGAACTTTTCAAGTACACATAAGCTTAATACCTAATCTTCAAAACAGGATAGGAATGTGCTCCTTGAAATATATCTTGGAAACACTTTTTTCAACATTCTCAGAACCCTGAGCTGTGACTCAGCCTACAGTCTGCTTGTCCCCAATTATTTACCCAACAGAGGTTTATAGAGCACAAACTACCCTTCCCTCAGCATTTATCTAAAGAAATCCATTTCTTTCCCCAAACTGCTGACCTTAACCTCTCAACAGGCCACAAAGCTACAGACCCTGCATTTCTAACTTTGGGAGTCCAGGTTCCAGGAGACCGTAAAGAAAGAGATGTCAAATGCAGGTAGCTCCTCAATTCCAGAAGAGGCTGTAATAAAAGTGATAGTGACAATGAAGAGCCACTGGTGTCCTGATGAAAAGAGATTTATCCAAAGTTGATAAAGGCTCCCAAGCATGAACAAGAAACAGTTCCAGGTAATGGAAAAATTATGTTTAGAAAACAAGTCAAGGGCTCATTTGACTTAAAAAGAAAATATTCCCACAGTTAACATCATACTTAATGGTGAAAGACTGAAAGCTTTTCCTCTAAGATCAGGAACAAGACTAGGATGTGCCTTCTTTTTAACATTGTACTAGAAGTTCTAGCCAGGGCAATGAGGCAACAGAATGAATGAAAAAAGAATTCAGATTGGAAAGGAAGAAGTAAAACTATTTCTATTTGCAAATGGTATGATTTTGTATATAGAATGCACAAAAAAGAAAAAAATCTATTAGAACTAATAAATAGTTGCAGGATAAAAAATCAATATACAAAAATCAATTGTATTTCTATACACTAGCAAGGAACAATCTGAAAATAAAATTAAGAAAACAATTCCATTTACAACAGCATCAAAAAGAATAAAATACTTAGGAATAAACTTCACAAAAGAAGTGCAAGATTCATACACTGAAAACTACAAAACATAGTTGAAAGAAATTAAGAAGACCTAAATAAATGGAAAGACATTTCATGTTCACGAATTGGAAGGAAGACAATGTTGCTAAGATGGCAACACTCCCCAAACTGATCTATAAATTCAGCACCCTCTCTATGAAAACCCCAGCTGTGTTCCTTGCACAAACTGGCCAGCTGATCCTAAAATTTATGTGAAAATGCAAGAAACCCAGAATAGCTAACATAATCTTGCAGAAGAACAAAATTGGAGGACTCACACTTTCTGATTTCAAAACTTACTGCAAAGCTATAATGATTCAGACTGTGTGGTACTGGAATAAGAACAGGCACACAGATCACTGGAATAGAATTGAGTCTATAAATAAATCCATACATTTATGGTCAACTGATTTTCAACAAGGGTGCCAACGTAACTCAGTGGGGAAAAAACAGCCTTTCCAACATAGAGTCCTATGGAGTTGGACCCCCAGCTCACATCATATACAAAAATTAATTCAAAGTACATCAAAGACCCAAATGTAAGATTTGTATGATGTAAGAGTTGTATACAGTTATACAACTCTTAAAAGAAAACACATGAGTAACTCTTTATGACCTTGAATTGGGCAATGGTTTCTTAGGTGTGATACCAAAAGCACAGGTGACAAAAGAAAAAATAGATAAATTGGACTTCATCAAAATTTAGAGCTTTTGTGCTTCAAAGAACACTAACAAAAAAGTGAAAAGACAACCTATGAAATAGGAGAAAATATTTGCAAATCACATATCTGATGAGGGACTTGTATACAGAACACAGAAAACTCCTACAACTCAACAACAATAAAGACAACCTAATTTAAAAATGGGCAAAGGAGTTGAATAGACATTTCTCCAAAGAAAATATACAAATGGCCAATAAGTACGAATAGATGCTCAACATCATTAGTCATCAGGGAAAGGCAAATCAAAATAAGATACCACTTTACACCCACCAGGATGGCTATATTCAAAAAAATGGACAAGTGTTGGCGAGGATATGGAGAAGTTGGAACGCTCATATATTGCCGGTTGGAATGTAAAGCAGTGCAGTTGCTATGGAAAAGTTTGGCAATTCCTCAAAAAGTTAAACATAGGGTTATCATATGACCTAGCAATTCCACTCCTAGTTATAGACCCAAGAGAAATTAAAACATATGTCCACACAAAAACTTGAACATGACTATTTTAAACAGCATTATTCATTAACCAAAAAGTAGAAACAACAAAAATGTCCCTCAACCAATAAAGGAATAAATAAAATATGATATATCCAAACAGTGGATATTATTCAGTCATAAAGGGGAATGAAATATTAATTCATGTACAACATGGATGAACCTTAAAAACAGTATGCTAAGGGAGAAAAGCCATACACAAAAGGCCCCATATTGTATGATTCCATTTATACAAAATATCCAGAATAGACAAATCCATGGAGACAGAGAATTAGATAGCGGTGATGGTTTCACAACTCTGTGACTAGACCAAAAACCACCGAACTGTATACTTTAAAAGGATGAACATTCGTGTAGGTGAATTATATCTCAATAAAGAAATAAAGAAAATATTTGAGTTCAACCTAAAAGCCTTCCCAGAAACTTGGGGAAAAGAAAAAAGTTAAAGAAAGAGCAGTTTCGTTTCCCAGTGCCCTAAAAGACATCTCAAATAGAGTAGTTAGCTTTTGAAGATTAAATAAAATTATAAGTAGTTATGTTTTGGATTTGTGTCCTCTAGAACATAAGGATTGGAGTTTTTAAATAATTTGATTCCAATTATCAAAGTAATGCCTGGTTATTTTAGAGGTTTTAAAGATAGAAAAGCATAAATAAGAAAATTATGAACTTTTAAGAAAAAAAAAAGCAGCTTACAAAATACAGACTCCAGTTCAAATTTTATTTGCATACAAAAATATATTATAATGGGAAAAGCATATTACTGTTTCCAACTATATATAATTAATTACAAATATTTTCATAAAAGCAATTTAAATTACAGGAAAGCTATGTTTTAAGAGAAAATACAATATTAGCAAGGGTCATCTGTTCTAATACGCTGCAAGCAGGTAAACGAAGTCAGTTTCACTGTCTAAATTGCCCAGAGATGAGTCCCAAGGCTGGTTTTAGGATGTGCCTGAGAACAGCCTGGTGGCAGGTGAGCACGCATCTCCGCCTCCTCTGGCAGCAAATTCTGTAGCTGATTTTACCAGGTCCTCAGAGCTTTCTGAAGCTTCCACCTTATGATGAAAGAACCCAGAACTTCTCCTTGTTTCACATACCTGTAAATAAGAGATAGATAATTTATCCACTCACGCAAGTTTACAATTCCTGCGCTTAACCAGATCACACTGTCTCAGACAGGCATCAAAGCACCAAGCTTAATGGCAGGCTTCCCACGTGAAATGTCTGATGAACTGGAATGAGTGGGCAGCCAGCTACAATTTCCACCAAGGAGACTGGCTTGATACATGGGTCTAATACAAATTGTGCAGCAATTACAATACTCTCTGTCAAAACAGGCCTTGGTCTTCTGATGTAGGATGGTAAAGCACGTAAGAAAATGAGCAATAAAATCTCCAAGTAAATAGAGAATACACAGGGACTTTCCACCTAATACTGAGGTCTGTCTGAAATAGTATTAAGAACAGAGTTTTTTTTTTTAAATAACCAGCTTTGGAT
The DNA here is from genome assembly GCF_021613505.1 of Equus quagga. NCBI lineage: Eukaryota > Metazoa > Chordata > Mammalia > Perissodactyla > Equidae > Equus > Equus quagga. The sequence goes on along the minus strand of NC_060272.1, from coordinate 53,727,745 downwards.
CTAATTTTTCAGATTTGACCCAGCTATTTAGCACAGGATAGCATAAAATATTTCTTATGAAAAATCAACCCTTTCATTGAAAAATTAAGGGACTAGGACCAAATTCTCCAAGCCCACTCTGTGACTGAACAAGGCCCCTCAGGGGTAGAGCTGCTGAAACTTCTATCCCAGACGCTCAGGCTGGTCCTTCTGGCTCTTGTAATCCTGTTCCTTTGAAACAGAGTGTGCAGATTGATTCTCAGGGTCCCTTCTTCCAGACCTCCCACTGCAGTTATGGTCTGATAGCTTCAGTTGTCAACATTTTTGATCATACAAAATGTGGTTCCATTAGTGGAACTGCCAAATGGGAAACAAGGTATTGCCTACTTGATCCAGGCCTTTCAGTAATTGGCGTGGGTCTTTGGTTACAAGGTCTCCCTGAACGAATTCTCTCTTTTGGGTCCCCATCCTCTAAAAGTCAGATCTCGTCAAGCTCCTGGGTGTAACCTGGGAAAATTTCCCTGGCCCATGGGATGGAACCATCTGGTTTGTGAGCATAAATAACACTTGTGTGGTTCTGCTCACTTCTCTGAAAGGCGAGGCAGGCGACCATGATGGTAAAGTTCCAATCTTGCTCTAAATACTACTTCACTCTCCATTTCTCGAACAAAATGCCATTGTTTTCTGGTAGCCTGTTCTCACTGTTTGGAAAGGCACACAGTCTTCTTTAACGTAAGCTTATCCTCGGAATTTCTTTCTGAGCCACCAGGGTCCTGTTTCTGAACCTAAAGTAGCCTTATGATGTAACTTCCCATCCCCAGGCAAGCTGTAAACATTATGGCACTTTATCAGACGTGTCGGTTAGTTTTCTATCTGATTTTTTAATAGCAGGCATGTACTCACTTGCTAACGTTCTGTCAAGATCAGCAATAAAGTCTTCTAGCTCTTTCGTGTCTCCTAGTTTGGCTGGAAAACAAGAGCTGGAGTTCACTTTCCATATCGAAGGCAGCTGATGACTCCCACACTTTCCCGGATTACGCGAACCCATTTTGCATTTCTCTATCTTCAGAGACTTTATTGCAGACTGTACTGTACCAGCCCTAAGCGTCTGCTCCAACGTTTACTTAGTCAACTCAGGAACCCATTCTGAAGATTAGCCTAAACGTTTCTTTCTTATTTTTTTAGTTCATCACCCCTCACTCCCTACCCCCACTCCAGCAACCCAGAAGAAGAATCTTCCCGCACTACCTAAAAAGTTTGAGGCGGGTGGGAGGTGAGGGGCAGGGAGAGAAGATAAAAAATTTTGATTTTGGGGGCCAGCCTAGTGGCATAGTGGTTAAGTTCATGCGCTCTGCTTTGGCAGCCTGAAGTTAGTGGGTTCAAATCCCGGGTGCGGACCTACATATTGCTCATCAAGCCACACTGTGGTGGCATCCCACATGCAAAGTGGAGGAAGACTGGCACAGATGTTAGCTCAGTGACAATCTTCCTCAAGCGAAAAAGAGGAGCATTGGCAACAGATGTTAGTTCAGGGGTAATCTTCCTCACCAAAAAAAAAAAAAAATGATTGCTTTGATTGTGTAGGATTTGAGTTATCAGTCAAAAATATTTTGTAAGCATGGTACTGTGTGGAATGGACACCCAGATTCTGTAATTCCTGCTAAAACTCTCCTCTGACGCACTCCTGTTTGTATTATCACCCCAGGGCAATACTGCAGCCCTCAGAGTCCCTCCAGTGTGAAATGAGTGAAGAGCCACTGCTCCTTGTCAAAATGGTACAGAGAAGGTGACATGAGGCTTCTGGGTCCAGGATAGCTTCCTCCCATCCCGGTGATAGCGCAAGGTAACAAGTCCTTATCCTGACTTGTTCCCTCTGTATCCTGAGATATATACTTTTTTCTGTAGAGTTCATCATTCATGCCTTCTCTGAAATGCACTACTGGGTACTTTATTAATTAACCCCTGCTGGCTACAAATAGCTCATTGTTCTCAGCCTTTAAAGTCAATTTCCCACTGGGACATTTTCCCCCTCGTTAATTCCTACCTCTCAAGGATCAGGTAGCAAATCTAGGCACACTTTAAGCCACTTTCTAGACTGCTCTGATTCTCTGACTCTCTGAACTCAGTGGATCCATTACCAGCGGAGGGCTGGACAATGGCAGAGTCCCCAGTGGCTGCTAGCAGGGCCATGTTGAGGGGAGAATTGAAAAATGTCTCTTTTGAAAAAGAGGGAAATTCTGCCTTAATGCCAGAGCAAGAAAAGTGATGGACTCTTCATATTTCTTTTTAACTATGTTCCATTTTTATTGCATTCTGCAACTATTTCCAGCAAGCATAATGTTTCTTAAGGAAAAAAACCCCTTTTGTTTTCAAAAGGGCGCTTGTCCAATATAACAGAACATTCAGCTCTCTAGCTGGAGACACTTACTAGTTCCAAAAACTAAGAAACTGCTCATGCATCTTTAAAAACTTTTTAGGTCTATTAATATCACAGAGAGACAGGCTGGAGCTAGCTGCTATTTTGAATCATGTTAGATCACGGCTTGTCTCATAATGAAGACCCCATTTAATTGCTAAATTGGTAATCTGAAAGCATTGATTAAATAGTTATTGCAATGAAAAGAACCCTACTTTCTGCAATGCCTAACCGCTGAGTTTTAAATTCTAGAACCAACCCGTCTGGGAGAGCACTGTCATTTGGCACAGCCTTGATTACACCACACGAGGGAAAGCAGAGTCTATAGTCTACAGCTTTTCTTTCTCCTTGTGAATTTGGTTTCCTGCCTCTCAATTATCTGATTTCATTTTCACACTGATCAAAATCCTGACAAGGGGCTGGCCCTGTGGCCTAATGGTTAAAGTTTGGCACACTCTGCTTCAGCAGCCCGGGTTCGTGGGTTTGGATCCTGGGTGTGGGCCTACTCTACTCATCAGCCATGCTGTGGAGACATCCCACCTACAAAGTAGAGGATGATTAGCACAGACGTTAGCTCAGCCCTAATCTTCCTCAAGCAATAAAAGGGGAAGAGTGGCAACAGATATTAGCTCAGGGCAAATCTTCCTCATGAAAAAAAAGAAAGCCTTGCCTGAAAGGTGAATTCAAAAAAACAAAAAAAGTCTGAGAAATAACAAATTCCACTTCACACTGTCCTGTACTAGATATTTGTCTTAACTATTCATTTTGCACATTTGGGAAAGACTGGTGAGGGAAAAGAGGGAAGAGAAGAGAGACTGAGAAGGGGAAGGGAATAAGGAAGCAAAAAATCTCACACTCCAACTAAGGAACTTACCTTTCCGAGGAGCGACAGCGGGAGAGAGCAGAGCTGCGGTCGAGTCTGTGGGAGAATTCAGTTTCTCATCACTGAAGCTGAAGCTGTTCCTATAAAGCGAATCTGCACCTTTCAGGAAACAGAACGTAACCCATTAGAAATGGTTTTCAGTCTACAGTCTATTGATAACCAACAGCTTATCTCCAAAAGGAGAAAAGCTGCAAAGAAAACAGGTTGCTTTTCAGATGTTATACTTATGCTCAAAAACGATCTGAGGCAGGAGAGTGTGTCCGTGGGTGCGTGTGAGTGTATGTCTCCAAACAGGCACACCAAACGCCCTTGCTTCCCTAAAGAAGAAGGGGGTGACGGGATCATCACGACCAGACCCATCTCCTTTGCAACACACAGGAGCCCACTGCCCAGGTGTCTAACTGACAGCTACGCCAAAGCTTGGCTTGGGGGTGGGGAGGGGGATGGGATTTCAGACATAAGGAATCATCTTTCCTGAAAAATGTCCCTTCAGCCCTCTAAACCCCCTAAAAGACAAACACAAGGTTGGATCCCATGACTTAATAACCCTCCCTGCCTGCTCAAGAGACAGTCCTTGTTGTGGTTTTCCTGCGAGCCTACACTCGGGATAAGCTAGTGGGTCAAAGATAAGGATTTCTTCTCCTGGAGGCTGTCTACCACAGACACTTCAAGTGATTTGATGGCTGCCTCTATTGTCATACCCCAAAGACCAGAGCAAGAGCAAGAGCAAGGTTCCCAGAAGCTGGGTAGCACCAGCAGTCAAGGGAACCAGCTCAGCTACTAAGTACAGGTGCCCTTGAGCAAGACAGTATCTCTGGGCCTCAACTTACCCATCAATAAAATGGGAAGGTGGACAAATAATCCTTAAAGTCTCTTCCAGCTCTGATTTTCTGAGATTCTATTTCTCTAAGTCCTGCCAAGGGGAGGGGAAACCAACCCACAGCCAGCCCAGGTGTGTGTCTGTTACACAGAAAGGAGCTGCTGGCTGAGCTGCACAGACTCAAAGGGCTCAAAGGCAGAGCAGGCAGCGGAAGCAGGATGTGGCCTCTGAGGTCACAAGGGAACAGCTTTCCTGGTTAAAACAAAACACAAAGCCAGCCACAGCTGTAGCAGAGACGAGCTCTGAAAGGCTCTTCAGGTGAGACAGGGCGGCTGAATCACGAGGGCCTGGCCAGGCCCGCACTCCTCCTTGGGATCACTCACTCTAACACAATTACCTCCAGCTCAGGAGGAAGCAGAACATCTTTCTTTGGTCCCCTTAACTTGAAATGGACATGACTAAGTTACAAAAGCTATGCCCAGAATACAAAAGGTTTGCAAAAAGAGAGGTTTCTGGTGCCAAGAGAATTCATCTTCATCCCTAAAGACTGCCACAAGCTCTCAGGCACCTCACTGGCTCCCTTCCTCTGACCCTCCTCTGACCAGGGGGCCCCAGAGCCATCTTGCCTTCCTGGCCTATGCACCCATCTCATCCACTTTCCCAAACATGTCCAGCCCTCCCAGTCTTTTGCTCCTTCAGAAGTCCAGCCGAGGTCACCTAAAAGGCCCACAATCGTTTTACAGGCTTTGATGATGGACGCCTACTGAGATTCCCAACACTGAACCTTATACTCATATTTCCCAAAAATATATTCCTCAGAATACTGGTCCTTGGGAAAGAAGTGCTATGTGATCAACTAACTTAGAGAAACACTGAGTACCCTTAGCGACTGCTATTGTGTATTCCCTCTTTATCGTCCCTGGGGAGTCTTGTGATAAAGGAACCAGTCTAGCCCTGTTTCCCAAGTTTATTTGACCTTGGTACACTCTTTTTGTGGCAGCCTGTTCATATTTCTAAGGACACTTGTACTCCGTGGAACTCAGCTTGGGAAGCCCTTCTGCTTGCCTTGTCAGCAGAGCCCGCCTCTAGAACAGTCTGGATTTTCTCAAGAGAAACGCTTTCCCCTGCAAACAGGAAAGTGGTCATGTCCACTGCAGACTCACAGCAGAGGGCTACTGTTTGTCACCATGCAACAGGCAGGAGAATCGCCACAAATAGAACCTGAGAAACTTGTGGGGAAAAGATGAGGTAAGACTTAAGGCCAGGAAAACCACAGAGAGCCCTGTGGAGGCAGGCCTCGTGCCCAGACTCCTGAGCCAGAAGGAAGGAATACGAGGCCTTCGGCACATTACCTCTGGCTCTGAAGGACACGCGAGAGAATCAGTCCCATCCCCAGCCCAGAACGCCAAGCCCAGAGACTCGCTGGCCTAGATCTCGGTGGCCACACCTCTGGTCTCTAGCTCCCAGAAGCAGCTGGCCCTCGAGAGCCAGTTTCACTGCCACGCCTTACTCCACCCCACCCTGCACCGCAGGTCCTTGCCCTAACTCTGGACTTCATCGCTATTCTGCCCCAACTCTCCAGCAAGTTTACATCCACATGCACTCATCCTTTGGGAGACGAAAACACACACACACACACACACACAATTTGTTTGCCTCACAGGCAAGTAGACCAAATGTCATTCAGTTTTCAGGGAAGGAATGATCTAGATATGGAAAAGGCCATTGCAAAATGGTAGGAAAAAGGAATCCGGTGAGGATTCAGGAAAAACTTGGGGTAACTCAGGTGGTGTTGAGATTCTGTGGTGAATGAGTCATCATACTGGGATGTCGCCATGGCTTCCTTCTCATCCTTTAGAGCCTGGTGCTAAAACACCTTTTTGATCCAAGTATTTTCCTCAAACTCAGAAAATTTATAGACAAACTGACTGTTATTTGACCAATAAATTCTCTATTAAAATAATCAGAAGTTGCCTCTTACTGCTAATGAACTCACACTACTCCCGCAATGAGGGAAGGAGAGAAAAAAGTCCTAGGTACAATATCTATACATATAAACACACACACACAGAGGCATGTCAGCACAGCGCATGCTCACTTCCTCTCGCCCCCCCACCCCTACCCACCTCAACCACACACACACACACACACACACACATTACCTCACACACCGGCTCATTGCTACACCTTGATGCCTCTCTCTTTCCACGAGTTCCAGTGTGCAGTCAGGGCCAGACCTGACTCCAGGCTCCAAATTGTTCAACCATCAGGAGGAAATGAATCCCCAGCATCCCTGAGCCAAACCTGCCCAAGTTTAGTTCCACCCTGTGGTAATATTCCATACACGTCATCCGTGACAAAGATGGGAAGGACACCCTCAATAGCCCCAAAGCTTCTCTGGGTCCAGCAGAAGCTGCCCCCATAGAGATGCGTGTGAGAGCTGGGTGACCCTGTGCAAATCCCTCCACCCCTCAGCCTTAGTTTCCCCTTTCACAAAATGGGAATAGTGACCTAGGTGCTCCAAGTATGATACCTATGGTGTTCATGATTTTATTCAAAAGTTCCTGGCAAAACGGAGGATGACATGCCCAGGAGAGGAAAGGTCGCCACAGAGAATAATAGGAATCAAGATTCAGATAGTAGCAAAATGTTTAAGAGCACTTTATCTTCAGAGCCACCCCAGAACAAACCTCCCAAGAACACACCACCGACACGGAAGAACCCCAGGCTCTAGGCCTCTCTTTACCCTTTATCCAATAAAATCTCATTCCACGGACTTTTATCAAGCACCTACAATGAACAGGACCTCATGCTAGGCATTGTAGTAGATTAAAAGGCAAAGCAAAGCCTGACTTCTGTTCTTTTCACTCTCCGGGAACTCTATTCCTTGCAAAATAACAGCCAGTGAGTCTGATAAAATGACAGCAATGTGTCGCTGGCTGATAGCATATTAATGTATTATTGTCCCACCCTGATATTAGGTGCTGCTATTAATAGAGGCTCAAGAGACGCATTACAGTGGTGATTTGGGGATCCTGGCAGGTGGCAAGACTAGATACGTTAGCACCTCACACCATCGACTTCAATCAGCTCTAAAGCCCCATCAGAAACGTCTCGGCAAGTCAGCTTCATGTGCCGGAGCCAGGAGCCTCAAATTCAGGGGCCAAGTTTTCTAAGACACCATCAAAAGAAATGTCAGCATATTAAATATACAAACATCTAACTTTAGGAGCACCGGCAGAGGCTGAGAAACTCGGCTGCAAAAACGGAGGTTTGTTTAGAAGGTAGATGTGCTTTTTTAGTTTGGGGGTGGGGAGAAAGGTAATTTAGGGTTAGCGTCAACATGTGCCACTCCAGAGAGAAGTAAAACCACAGACAGTAAACCCTGCCCAGAGCTCCTGTAAATATAGAACAATCCCACACGTTTAAGGCAAGCAAACTATAGTAATTAACCGAGAAAAAGAAAGCCTTGGACTTGTGTCCCCTCTGCCACAGGGAATGGGGTGTGCGTGTGTGTGCGGGGGGTGAACCTCCTCAAAATCTAAATTCCGACAGCCTCACTAAAAGTGGGATAGGGTAAGAAAGGACCCCTTTCCTCAGTTTCCTCACAGTTTCCCCAGCTTCCCCCCTGGGACTTACTCAGTCCCTCTAGACACCTCTCCAGGTGTCAGAAGGAAACCTGTCACCCACCTGGAATTCCTGACACAATACCAGGCAAACTGAGGGCTCAATTCCTCGTTCTCTTACAGCTTGACAAAGTTCAGGTTCTAGACTCAGTGGCTCCTGGGACAGATCAGCCGACGTGCTAGCTGTCATGCTGGCACTCAGGGCTTACAAGGTGCCCTCTCCCAGGTTCAAGCTGGAACAGTGTAGGCAAAGATATACAGATGTTCCAGGTCTTACACATGACAAAGAAGCCAGTTCCGCATCCCCTAAAATGGCCCTACAATATCATAACAGCCCCAGCATACACAATAGACTGCAGACCTTTTTTAAGTAACAAAACACTGCCCCTCTCAAAGGAAAAAGGTATGTGAAACCCCAATACAGCATAGATATAAGTTCATACCACCTCTTTTAAAGTTCAAGTTAATATTATTAACTTTGTTTAAAATCAATCAGTGGAAATGTAAATTAACGCATTGGTTAAAACTCAGTAATTATGAGTTAAAATTTCATTAAACACATTGGAGAAGTCCTAGTGTGCATTTTAGTTTTGAACATACTGAAAAAGCAAAATTTTTTTTAGTAAGTTCCAAACAAAGATGTTTACAATTCCTGAAACTCAAGGATCACGTTTGAACAACACAGCCCCCAACCACACTGCCCTTTTCCTACTGAAGTTGAAACTATGCCCACGAAGTGCCTGAGATGACCTGTTGGAACCCAAGTCCAGGGGGAAAGAACAAGTCTAGTCTGATCAACCCCCATTTGAAGGCCACCCCTAATGCAAAGTTATTTCGCCATTGTTATTTTGATCCTCTTCACGTCGTAGGAGGACTCCCTGTAAGTGAGAACAGAAAGGAGTATTTCCTCATTAAATAGCCATTCTTGTCTCCTATCTGTAACTTGCTTCTTTGGGTGGAAGCAGGAATGTCTATTCTTCCCCTTTGGATGCAAGCAACTTAAAGTTTTTTTAATGAGAAAAGGAAGCATTCTTCAAAAAACAGGAAAGCTGTTTTGATCTATCTTGTAAGGTGGGTACATCTTCAGAGTAATAGAGCTGTAGAAAGTAGAGTGAAAACCAAGGTGCCATTGCCTTCTAGCCTCATACGTCACATTTTCACGCAGGACCCTGGCTCAAAGGTATCTGATCTATGTGATATAGTGTGGTATACACATTTCAATATTTTCTTGAAAGTATTAAGCAGAGCAAATATTTTCTTCCTAATCATGAGCTTATGGATGTTTCTAATAGTACGTAAAATAGCATCTTTTCGATTTTACAACTAGAGAAACTGAGGCCCACTCATTGCCTGGGGCCCTGACAGAGCTCAGCCGGGCCTCCACCGACCTGGCCAGATGACTTGAAGAGACACCTTCAAACCCAACCACCTTTGATAAACAGGCACATGATCTAGGTCCAGTGGGAATTCAAATCTATTCCTGAGGAACTGGTTCCCATTCCAACCACCCATCTATGGTGACAGAGCAAGGCCTTAGAGAGAGGGTCCATGTGGTCCTGCTATGTTATCAGAAAAATGGAGATAACAGTGTCTACCTTACAGGACTTGGTAGGGATCATATGAGAGACCAAATTTAAAGTACAGCAAAGAGATCCCTAATAGTAAGAGCTAATAAATGATAATAGTAATCAGAATAAGGACTTGGAAAAAGTGAGCTGCTCTTATTATCATTATCCTGGTGTGTCTCCCTTTGAAGGGGCTAAATTTCAGTAGGACCTACCTCTGTCCAACATTCTCTTCCACAGAAAAGCATTAGACAAACAAATGAGTATAACAAATGTCTGTGCTCAACTCTTGGCGGCAATTAAGATATACATATTACGCTTCCTGAAGAAATTACTATTTAGATGAACACCACTTCTGCCAAGACTATTTCTAACCAGTCTCGTGGAAGACAAACGACACATTTATAGAGAAGATTAATGTCCTCTGAGCCTTCTTTATATCCTCCCCATTACTTCTCTAACCATCAAACTAAGGGTTAGTTCAACAGTTAACAACAAAAGCAGAAAGCAAAATACATACACATATCCTAAGAAAAACTACAGGCTATTCCAAATATCTCCCCCAAAACCATTAAGAATGTGTTTGAGTGCCTTCTCTTTGAGGCCCCTGGAAACAGATCCCAGATCTGAAATCCTACCCAGAGGGAGTTGCAATCACCCATGAATGGGCAAGCTCAGACCGTATTCTGGCCAAATGTGCCTGTGGTTTAGAAAGGAGCTGTTCTTTTCAATAGAGCAGCAGTGGACAGACCGCCCCAGCTTTCCTTCCTGTGGGGGAGAGAATCTGTGCTTGATGAATAACTTGCTCCATGCCCCAGTAGAAGGAGACATATTTAAGTTACAGGCATTGAGACAAATTTCAAAACTTTTCAGACTTCCCTTTGAAATAGAAAATAAGCAGTCCTGTCACTAGCAACAAAGTCCAAAAACACAAAACGGAAAATTAACAGCATGCTATTCCATCCCCTTTCACCTCAAAAGCTGCAGTTAGATTTAAACCTCAGGCAAGGCTGCCAAGGAAAGTCAAGCTGGAACTCAGGTTTCTGCCTCAAACCCTGAACAGAGTGGCCCGTGCCCTTTATCCCCTTTCAGGAGGACAGCTCAAGCTTAAGTCAGGGACTGCATTTTTGCCCTGCCACAAGGAAGAGCTGCAGATTTCAAAAGAAGAGAATCACAAAGAAAGGTCATTGCTTTTACTTCCAGAGTCAAGGACAGCAACGGGAGGGACACTCACGCTTGGAACCCTTGTAGGGAGAGAGTCTCAAGAATAACCCAGAAGAGTTTAAAATTCACTTTGAAAAATAATAAGTAATCCAGGACTGGAAAACCAACAATCACATAATATTGAAGAGTCACCAAATTTGCTGTTTGATACCTAAACAGATATCCATAATCCTTACGGGACATTTGAGTTCTTGGAAAAAGTTGTCTCTCTTCTTACAAGGTTGCTTAGGACAAAGAGACCCTGGGGTGGTCTCCATTATGAGAAAAGTTACCAGGAAGCAGCTGGCTCCCCCTCCAGCCTGAGCGAGGGGTCAAAGCCAGCAGTCCCTGTGGTGGACCTGCCTGAAGGAAGAGGGACACTTTCTAAAATACTTGAACTCAGCAGTGCCAAGGATTATTTCAAAACTGTGTGCAAGGGAGCAGCAGGTCCGGCAGCTCAGAGCCAGAAGAAAGTGCAAGAAGTTATTTTAAAAATCCCAAGGACGGCAGCTTATGAAACCTTTCCTGGTTTCACAAATGTTTCAGTACTGTGCCCTCCCATGTCCCCTGTCTCCCATCCCCGTGGCACTTGCTCCACATCCTCTTGAAAGTTACTGCTGAGAGAGAGAAGGGGAAAGGAGGAGAGGAGAGGGAACTGCGGGTAGGCCTGGCTTGGTCCCAGGAGTCCTGTCTGGCTGAGTCGGGGCCATCTGCTTAAACCGTCCTGCTTCATGACACCTGCAGGTGGCAGGTAGACCAGCTTGCCCTCCAGGAGCCTTACGGTGACTACCCCCGGGGGTCTTGCCCCCGCTGGGCCTACCACCCTGGAGACTCAGCGCCCCGGGGGTCCTAGAGACTGCACCGGCTTTTAGGGCTCCTTCGCTGGGCCCCACCTCTCGGTTTACACATAAACGGAGACCCGAGCCGAGCGTGCTCCTTAGGGAGCCGGGCACTGGGTGTCCCCAGGGCTCCAGGCACCTTCCCTGGCGGGGCCACACTTACTCTCGGAGTCGCTGAAGCCGCTGCTGTCGCTAACGCTGGCGCTGCTCCGCCGCTTCATGCGCTCCAGGTGCTCCTCGTAGTGGAAGTGGCGCTCGTGGAAGGGCGACGCGAAGTCGGCCAGCACCGCGTCAAACTCGCACAGCGCGTCCGTCAGGTCCCCGGCGGCCGCCGAGTCCAAGGCCGGGGCTGGGGACAGGGACAGAGGGCTCAGGTGATGGGGGCGGGGCGGCCATCCCGTCCCGGGGCCTGGAGGGGACCGCCACCATTCCCGAGGATGGCTAACACTCATTGCGCGCTCGCCAAGGGACAGCCACGCTGTCGCTGCCCTTTGCTTCTTGTTATCTTGTAATACATTCCGCCACCCCCTGAGGTGCGTTCCGTTACTGTGCCCATTCTAGAGGGAAAGAAACTAAGGCCCCGCCGGATGAATCAGCAGGCCAAAGGTTACCCTGCTCATCCACACAGCCGAGCTCTCCCACGCGCTGTCAGGTACTTGTCCCCGCTCTCACGCCCCCGGGCGATGGGAAGACTGAGTCAGGATGCGCCCGCTACATGTCGGGCTCGGATGCCCGGCGGCGAGGGGAGGGAAGCTGGACCCGCCAGGGGCACGGGCCCGCCGAGGAGGATGGAGGGCAGGGGGCTGTCACGAGCCGACAAGGGATCCCCCTTCTTTCGCCTCACCTGCAAGGCCAGGGCTTTGGGGACCCGCACTCACCTGCGGCCGCGGCGGCCGCGGGGCTGCCCTGCGCCGCGGGCGGCTTCATGGGCGGGCTGGGCCCGGCGCGCGCGGCGGCGGCTCCT